>NW_027114133.1:106979-111268 GCF_000696795.3 Halyomorpha halys
CTATTTTTACTGGACATCACCATATGGAAGTATCTCATACCATAATGGTGAGTCGATATAAGTAAATAAAATAAGAAAAGAAGTTAAAAATAGACCAATTTTAGTTTGCGGATTTATATACGTAATTAAAGGAGTAAAAGACAGTGCGGTCCTGTTTCAATACCAGCCAGTGAGCAACTGACAAAGGCTGGAGTTGTTATCTCTAGTACGAGTCTATGGCTGATGTTAGTATTAAGGAACGTATACACAGTTCACTAAAAGTTTATAAATAAGCGACAACTCACCTAAATTTTAGTTCTCATGTGAGCAGTATCACTTATTATTACACTGACACTGTTTTTTTCACTACTGTTTTTATTTTATTTCACTGGAAAATACAGTCTATTTTGGGACACGAAGTAGCATATGTTCATTTGCTAACTAGCGCATGCGCACTTTATCCTGTAACTGTTGGTAACATTTAAACAGATGTAAGTCATGGTGCATCAGTTTTGATAAACAACTTAATAAGTAAACAGTTATTACGGAATATTGGGGGCGAAACGCGAAGGCAATATTAGTTCAATTATTTTGGGTGTTATGAGACTGTAAAGTAAATCAACTAAAACTCAATGTAAATAATTTTTTTTTTTTTTAAAGGCTGTATCACAGAGTGAGAGTGGTGAGTCCACAGCGATCCATAGATAACCATAAAATGTATTTCCATGTAAGTAAATATTTTCAAATACTGCTAAATAACTTGAGATTTTAGACAGAATTTAAGTTTTTTTAATAGATTAATTGAGCTATATCTCTAAGGAGACTATGTAAATAGGTTTGTATGAGTGCAGTAGGGATAATTATAGTTTCAATTTCTATCCTAGTTCTTTCATATGTCTTGATAATTTAAAAGAAACTGGGTATAATAGTTTCAATCATAAACCCAAGATCTTACGATCCATTTAATATGTAGTCTCGATGGCATACAATTAAATTAATACATCTGGCTATGGTCGTGTGCTGTGTTCTTCTGGGAAATTTACATGTACTTTTTGAAATTAGGATAGGTTGGATAGGTTAGAAGAGCAGCGATGAAACCAGAGTAAGCAAACAACGTTTAAATGAAAGCGGGGTTAGCTAAAAAGTAAGAAAAGTGTCAATGAGGGGAGTCTTGAAAGCGGTGCAGAGTTCAAAAATGTTGTTGCACATAGCGGCCGTATACCCTCAGGTTTTCTCGTGTCCAATACTGTATAATATTATTATTATTATTGTATGATAATTTGTTGAGATAATTGTCATATATATTTTTTTCTAGAACTCTCTTCTGCTGGGAGAAATCAAACTATAAGCCACTTCTGGGCAAGGGGAGAGAAAGAAATACTTTATTTATTCATGCTGCCCTAATACATCGGGTTGCTACATTACACAGCATACTGATCAATCCGTGACTGGACAAATATAAGTTACATATTTTTACATGATATAATATAATAGAAAGATAACTTTTTTTTCCCACAGTTTTCTTTTACAATTAATACCAGTCTACAAACTAACTACAACTTTTTCGATTTATTCCTTTTTTTCTTTCCCTTCTATTTCACAACCCCTATTTCATTTGATCAACAAAATCCCCTACATAACAAATATTAAAATATTTAAAATAATAAAGTAATAACTAAAACAACAAATAAGATATGCGATGCATGCATGCCATCCCACCTCTGGATAAACTCCCCTACTCATTAATTTCCATGCATGTGGTGGTGTATGATTCCCAGGGAGTCAAGTATTATATTCTCTGTCAACCTAGCCACGTCTTGGACATCGTCAGCTCCAAGCTCCTCCGTGAAGCTCCTAGTTGTGCTGGGAATCGTTCCACGGACTCCGAACCAGGGGCCTCTCACTCTCTTCTCCGAAGCCCTCACGGAACTTCTCCTTGAGGAAAGGGATACATTTATCGTAGATTTCCTTCTTTTCCCTATCTACCTTATTTGGCTGGGCGAGGTCGTTATTTTCATATCTCACGGTGGGATCCAGAATGATTGCCGACTTCTCCTTCTTTGGGAAAGCAACAATATCCGCATATCTTGTGGATCCATCCGTATCTACGCAGTAGACCTCGTCAAAGCAGGCAAAATCTCTTTCTTTTAGGAGTTTCATTAACTCGTATTTCACTCTATGATGTCGGCGTGTTATGAGGAGGAAGTTGTTGGGGCATTTCTCCAGCACATGTGCTGGTGTTTCCGGCTCTCTGTTGCATTTGCGACAGAGGGACCCAACTTCTCTATTCTGTCCGCTGACACCTGGAACTCCACGTAGGGGTGCATAGTTTAGCCCGTAAGTATTTGTTTATCGTATATAAACTTATTTGCTCTCGGGGTCTCTTTGAAATGGGGTACTCTAATGCCCTGCCACCTGCAATTAGTCCATTACTTGAACGCACTTTCACGTAGCGACTGTCACCATATTAGATTTATTTTGCTTCCTCATTTTGTAGAATTTGACAGCTGGGTACTGGGGCCTGGCAGTTCCGTATTGATCGTCTTTAGGAATATTAGGAACTTGCCTACGGCCTCGTCAAAATCCGCAATATTCATGGTATTTTGCTCATGTAGGCTTTTGAAAGTAGGAGACCATTTTGCAATGTCTTCCTTTATTTTAGATTTTTCATCAACTCCATTTTAGGACCTATTACATTACTAATTATTCCCCTCAGTGTGTTGTTATTAGTCTCCCTGGGATGCTTCTTTGCGATATGGGTTCCGAGGCCTCTTTCACCCTTAAAAGAGAATCCACAGATAGGACAAACCTTATCCGGTTTAATAGTATGAGTTAAAAAAAAAGATAAATAAATAAATTTATTTTACTCAGCTTAAACATAAGTTCAACATCCACACAAAATTTATTATTAACAAACTTTGTAACATCTATTTGGCCTTATAATATCAACATTTTTATAAAAATAAATTTGAACTTTCCGTCATACTGAGATAGTTGAAATGTTCACGTATAATTGGTAATTTTTAGTTTTACTAGAAATTGCTCTCTCCCTATTTAATGGGTGATTACACATCGCCTCTCTTTTTCTTCATTTTCGTAATCAGCAGCAAAGAATCATTGTCGGATGTCTCCTTTACTTATCTTAATTGTTCCATGGCTGGAGGCTGATAGGTTCAATTTTCTTTCTATGAATTCAATTGCCATTCACTATAACTTCCACTTTTGTATTTTTTCCAAAAACCTATACCTTAATTATAAACATAATTACCTAATATAAAATAAATGATCGGATTGCTTATGGTGTAATAAGAAGAAAGAGCTAGAAATGAAAATGAAAAAAATATTGCAACAAGTATTTTTAGTTATGCTTTGACTATTTCAGGCATAGCAGATTATGGAAATCACATTCATTGAACCTCAAACTAACACATTGATATTTGTTATAATAATGCAGCAGAAAAACTGAAGACTAATTTAAAGGAGGAATAAACTAAACATACTATGGTAAAGTTATAGTGAAAAAATGAATAAATCTTTATCTAATATTACTTACACAATACGTCAAGCTGCATATCAACTGTAATAGGTTTTCCCACACCGTTATTTGCTGTGCACTGGTAAACTCCAGCGTGATGACGATCGATTTTTTCCAAAGTTATTGAAAAACCCTCTTTGGTCTTTTCTCCGGAAGGAAGATTGTTGTCCTGAAAAAAAAAGAAAAAATAAGATTGATTACGGAAAAATGCATTAATTTTTAAGTTACCTTAAATTTCTTAAAAATCATATTTCTGTTATCGATTTAAATAAATAATTGAATTTATAAAGATTTCGATGCAGTTTATTACAAATATTAAAATACAACTGGCCATATAAAGATAATTTTGTTTTTAAAAATGGATTTTATCTAAATCATTTCCTCTCCTTTGTGATTCTTGTTGTAACAATATTTTCATTTTTCTCTAATTCACCGAAAAAAGTCGTTATTTGCGGACCCTATTTTCAAGGTATTTTATTTTTGTTTCCTATAAAGCATTGGAAACCGTACCAGGCAACTCCGTATGTGTCATGCTTTTGTCTGCATCAAATTACTGAAAAGGCGAATTTAGGGGCCAATAATGCACCTCCATTCTACAAGATTATGGTAAGTAAAAAAAAATAAACTTCAGTTATTGGGATTAGTCTTTCATTTCAAATAAATATTTTTTTACATAAGGAAATAGTACTGGATTGTCATGGAACTAATAATATAATACGTCAAATTTAAGGCGCAAAAAATGTAAACTATATCCATATAAAATATTTTAAACTAT
>NW_027114133.1:111478-126977 GCF_000696795.3 Halyomorpha halys
ACAGTTTCTGCTGCTAGTTAAGTTTCAGATTTAAGATTGTTATTGAGTTAGATATCGTGTGATTACCAATTTGTGTAATTTTCGTAATGATCATGTATCTTAAATGATCTCGTAAAAAAGGGTTGAGAGTTTTAAAAAAGTTTTATATGCTTTATTTTACTTCCTGACGAGCATTACAAATTAAATAATAAATACAAATGAATGAGGAATTAAATATTATATTTTCAAAATCCGCACACGCGCGTTTGTGTGTGTGTGTGTGTGTGTGTGTGTGTGTGTGTGTTTATATTAAAAGTCGCAATACTCTTAATTATTTTGAAACTGAAATTTAGTTACTAATTTTTTACTAATTCACGAAAATTTTTATTTTTTACAAAGAATTCGGTCTAACTGAAAGTACCTACTTAGTGCTGGAGACACGTAAATAATTGTGTTGCTAATAATTAGTATACATGTCAGGACACGGTTGTTGTTTGTTCGTTAGCCCCTTAACGACAAATAAATAAAAATGTGCTAAAGAACAGATGACTCACGGAATACAGGATCAGTGTCGAACGAAAGGGACAAGGCATAATCCTCGTATACAGAAGAGGACGTCAACAGAGACAAGCTATCAAAGGTTACGGTAATCAATAAGACTGATGTATGGTTCGTGTTGTGAACAAAAAAAATCTACCACCTCTCGCCCCTAACCCTGGCATGTTAAAATATCTGTCACAGCCAGTTTTATGGTCCTGTTAAACACTAATGAAAATCCACCATCACGTACTAGAGCTTGCTATTGCTCTTTATAGTTCTAAATATTTCCCTAGTGTTAATAACCTTATACTTAAGGCATCACAAAGGTTATATCCACTTTTTCCTTTATTTTTCTTCTCCTTTTCATTTTGGAGGAAAAAAGTTTGAAGGAAAGTCTTGTGATATTGCTAATAAAATGGGAGGCTCATTCGCAAAACAACTATAGATCACATTGTTAATTAATTAAACATCCTACTTTTTTCCCTTTAGTGGAGGCACTACCGCTGTATAAATTGAATAACCAAGTGAGGTGTTCAATATATTATTCTAAACTTCAATCATTTACTTTTATTCATTTTTTTCTTTTTATGGTATTTACTTTTTATATATAAGTGATATATGTTGTTAATAAAAAAAGAAATCAGCACAAAACTTTCACATAAAAATAAAATTAAAATTTCAAACATGAATTTTTATATGTCTATTGCTATTTAAATTCTTATTTTAGGATTTATCGAGGTTCGAATAACAAATGTGAACCTCATGCGTGTTATGAAAACAACAATGTAACAAAATATTATATCAATTTGAAATTAGTAGAAATTGGGGCCGCACATCTGCCTTTGATTTTCCATTCTCTAAAAGGTTTAAACTATTTCTTCATTTTATTAATTATCAAACTCTGTTATAGTTCATATTAATAGATCTTTTATTACTTTCAACAAAGGAAAATGGTTATTTATTTCAAATAAACAACGTAAAAGGTACTTTAGAGAAAGATTATTTGAATATTCGGCATTTACACACTTAAACTATTTCAATAATTATAAAATATATCTGATTTTAAATTGATATACCAAGTCTAATCAAGATCGTTAAAGCTCTTTTTGTGAAAAAAAAATGGAAACAATCAAATCTAAAAAGTGGAAAACAATCAAAAACACAGCAAGTTGATTTTATCGAAAACGTTTCCGAAACATTCCAAGGATATACTGCCCTTATGTATGTAATTTCAGATTCGTATGACTTTACGGTAGCCGTTAGTCAAATCCTGTGAGCTCGGGACCCCTCCTAAATGGGGGTCCACCCAGCCTCCTAAATTGGGTACCCTTAATTGGGTAAAAATCTAGTGGTTGAGCGTGATTCTGAATAAATCACCTCCTTGCACACCGTTGGTCTAGTAACAGTACTCCCTTACAAAGCCTGCCCCTTCATGGGTTTTAGCGGTACAGATTTAATTTTATTAAAATAAAATTAATTTAATTTTAATGAGTTTTCGGTTTTAAGCTAGGAAGTTAAAAATAAAAACTTACATCCACCTAAAAGGTTTGGTAATATTAACCCATATGTATTCGAGATTTTATTAAAAATAAAAAAAATATGAGATTATAATATTTTACCAGAACAATTTTGTTTACAAGATATATCTCAATGATTGTGATAAACGTGTATAATTAAAAATAATCTAACAATTTTCAGTTCAATATTTTTTATAGGCTATGGAACAAATAGACATTTTTTACATAATTTAAAATCACTTTAATTTCAAGAGATTGCCGTGGTTTTTTTTTAATCAAATATAAATCATTAAAATAATGAATAAGTTAGATTCGATTTTTTTATTCCCTACACTCTCAGGGAAGGTTACGAATATTTTTGTGATATATTTTACTGTTGACTGTATTAAATAATTTTAATTTTTAATTTAATGTGAAAAGCTAACTCATAAGGGTAATTTGAGGACTGATAGAAATGACCAGAATAGGCCTGTATGAAGTAGTTTTTTAAATTTTATGGTTCTAAAATTGTATTAAGATTGTACTTGAGGATGGTCGAATCGGGCATGGACATCTAACGGCTTATAAATAGAATAAAAATGTTTTAAGACTAAAATGGATAAAATTTTGTTTATTTGAAAATATAATGTAAAATAATCATTAAAGGACCTTCGCTACATATAAATAAAAATGTTTTAACTCTGTTTTTTAAGAAGTAGAAGTGAGAAGTGTTACGTGAGTTGTGATGGAAAGGGCGTATCGTATTCAATAAACCTTTCCCATTTTTCAGAGAAATATTCTCTGCGACTGCTCAAGTTATCCATTTTCAGCAAAAAAAAAATAAGACCGCCTTCCATCTTTCCCGAAATAAAACCATCCTCTCGGCTGAAGGATATTATCCTAAAATCCTCAAAAGTCTTAAGGACTGGAGTCTAATTGGAGTTAAGATTAGGGCGAAGGGGTGATAAGTTATACGAAAAGGGGAGGAATTATCGGGCCAAGCTATTAAGGGAAAGATACCAAGGGCCGTCTATTAGTGAACCGGAAACCCTAATCAAGAATAATACATTTTAATTACCCAGCAGCGATTACGATTTCAAAAAGCTTTTAGCACCACTTATTTGCCCAACCATTAGCGGTTTTTGTTTGTAAATACTGAACATTTTCGATTGTTTCTCTTGTTAATATTTTCAATCATTTATGTTTTCCAAGTACTACGCTTCAATACGAGACGCGATTTTGGTATAAAACCAAGGAGGAAAACGAGGTAATCCCAAATGTTTCTAGCTTTTGTCCTTATCCACGTTAAAATTAAACCGTAAACACTCTGAAATTGCGGGTTATATTTTATAATGAGATATCCTGATAAGAGCCGTTTCAATTATTCAGAAACATTGCTGAAATGGATGAAAATGGTAAGATTGAACAGGATAGAAACGGATAGGATCATTTAAGTAAAATAACAGTTATAATTTATCGTAAATTTATCAGGCTATCGTAAATTTAAGTTGAATCAATATTTTACCCATTTCCTTAAAAGCCCTTCCTTTTTTTGAATGAAAAAAGGTTTATGACAATAATAAACGAAATCGATTATAATTTTTTTTATCTGTAAACAGCCCCAACGAAAAAAAAAAATTTATGAATTTGTTTTTATACTACTTTTTTATTTATTGATAGATATTACAATCTGCCACACAGTTGTGGGCAATAGGTAATAGTGATGAATGATCTCATACATACTAAAATAAAAAAAATATATATATACAAACAAAAGAATAAACAAAATGAACATAATCAAACTATCTGTATGAGAAATAAAATAACATAATGATAAAATAATATAGTCTCCAGTCACACTTACACTCTAATATACAATATTTACACAATCGACCTGAGGATCCCTGAGCCCACTCTATCCCCCACGTGTGAGGGGTAGAGCAGAGCTCAGAAGATCCCAGCGCGTTCCTCTCGCCGCATCACTGGTAGTGAGTTAATGAAATTAAAACTATAATTACATAACAAATCCACTTATTTCAGTACAATAATATTTAGTTTGAAAATTTATCTACTTCATTTTTATATGTTAATAATACAAAATAGCATTCGTTGTCAGAAATTTCGGAACCTCCTTGCCTTAAAACCAATATGTTTGTCCACTTGCATTAAAGTAAGGACTCCTAAAATTAGTAATTTGTAATTTTTTAATAAGTGTGAATTTTATATTATATAATGTTAAGTATAATGCCACCTTAGAATACTACATGAAGTAGGTATTTATAAAATAAAGCCATACGTTGATACATTTCCAAATGTTTGAAATTTTATTATTAAAAAAAATTAACTATTCATGAGTTAATTACCTTATATTCCTGCATACATCATTAACGTTTCTAAAATTGTTTGCATGGTGAAAAAAATAAAAAAGACTACATATGAACATAAAGTCGTAATTAAAGTTATTTAAATGACAGTATGGAGAAATATTGAAGAAAATAATTAATTTTGTTATTTTACATTTTTAGTAAACATTTTATAAATAAAAAAAGAAAGATTTGATTCAATTATAATCCAATTATTTATTCTGACATAACATTGAATGTGGTGTAAGTTTATTCGAGGTCATCAAAAGTATATATTGATATAAATATATAAAAACAATCACATAATGAACTTAAGACTTAAAAACATAAATTAAACTTATTAACACCAATATATTCACATTAATTAACTTTTTTTTCAGTTGGCTCAACAAACCTCCGAATCAGCCTTCTCCACCCCTACCTATCTTGGACTACTACTTTCCAGTTTGCTGCATGCAGCTCTTTCGCACCTTTGTTGATTCTGTCTATAAATTTTATTTTGCCCTCCCATATAATATTGTACACTCAAAGAAAACGCCTCGTGTGTACAAACAATTCGTACAAACAAGAGGCGAATCTTACAGAGAAACATATAAACAAAATTTCTAAAAATTAAATATAGCTTTGATTTCTAGTTTCTTTCAGTTCATAGTAAGTGTTTCCGAATAATGATTTGCGAAACAAGCCCCAACATATAATTGAATATATAAAAATAATCTATAAAATTTTTTTTTATCGTATTACCATTTCTTAGACTAAGACCAATTAACAAAAATTCTGAGACAAGATACAACTTCCATTTGTTCCAGTAGTATTATCTGAGTTTCCGTTAGTAAAATACCAAGAAGGTCCTCACTAAGTCTCAAACCAAAAATCTCTGATCCAAAATAATAAGATTATGTAAGAATCTAAAGGAGTAAATTAATTTCTATTTATGGAAACCAAAATAATGCCAACACTTGAAAACAAAAATCTTTACTCCACGATTCTGATCATTTTCATAGTGTGAGTTAGAGTCATGGGGTTAATAAGTTATTTAGTTTTATTTTTAATTCTAAATTCTTCACAATCGTTATATATCCCATTTAAAAATAACTAGAAGTAGAAATGACATTGTATGATTATGCTTTCACATTTGGATGATTTTCATACCAGTAAACTATTTCAAAATGTTCAGTAACTTAAATTTCATTTTGTCATTTTTAAAAATGATTTTATATTTGTCTTTCCTACTAATTAAAAGAATAGGACCAAGAAGTAATCTGGCCCAGGTGTACATAAGAATAGCATCCTGAAGTTTCTCTAGCACTTTTTTACCCAGGATTTACGAGGATTACGAAGGAAGTCTGTTACTTGGGGGATCATAAAACGAGACCTGTTCTGTCACCTTAACCGAGGCAGGATGGAATGTAGGTCAAGGAAGATGGAAACATCAGGGATTTTAAAATAACTTCTTTCAAAAATTAGAGAACAAAAATTGCATAAACATTTCTTTTCTTGTAGGGACTCTTCTAAATGCTGACAATCAATATTCATTCAGTATAAAATAGACAAACCATCATATCTAACGCATTCACCAATTTAGCTCGGTTTTATAAATAACCTTCTTAAGATAATTACATAATACTTAATAAATGTTCATACTGAAGTTTTACATAAATTATTTATGTGAAATATGTATATATATATATATATATACCTTCATATTTTTACTCACACATCAAATTATATTACTTTTTATATGTTTATAACTGTTTTAAAGAACAATTGGTAAGCATATCCCTTTCCATATAAGAGAATTCTTTCAGCAGGAACATTCTATTATATGGTATTAAAAAATCAAACTAATACAAGAATAAATTAGCAAATTGGATATATATTTAGTTTTCGGTATTTATTATTCAAAGAATTTATATTAGACATTTTTGTGAAAATTACTTCCTGGTCATATATTTTTTCATTAAAGTTTCCGAACTCTGTTCCCACCTTCACAATCAACATCTGAAATAAATTTTTAATTGTCTGATAAAAAAAACCTTTCTTTAAGAGTTAATATTGCTTTCCCACTTTATTAGTAGTTACTTCATTTTGAGATATATTTATATAAAGTTACGTGTTGGCGTAGAAAAACTATTAAAAAAGGAAAAGGCTGTCGGAAGAATACTCTCTCAATGCGTAAACAAGAGTAACTTTATTTGGTTCCATACCTCTCTCTCTCTCTAGTCGATCACCTGACGGCCTTTGTCAGTTGACATTTATCCCCCCCCCCTCCACCAGTTTACGAACAAGCCTCGTAAACTTATATCACAACACTATAACATATGTATAAGAAAACAATAAGAAAAAAAAATCAATGGATAAGAAATGATTGAACAGGCGGGATTTAAATGTAGGGAGGGTATAGGTGCGACTAATGTTGGGAGGGATGGAGTTCCATAAGGATGAGGCTCGGATAATGAACGATCTATCGAAAGCAGCGGTTCGGTCGGCCCTGGTGTATAAATCTGAAGACCGGGAACGGGTATTGCGGGAACGAGTAGAGGATTTGAATTGAAGGAGCTCGGAGATGTAAGAAGGACGGCGGGATTGGATGACTTGGAAGATGAAGGATGCCAGGAAATATTTACGACGGTAGGCAGGATAAAGCTACTTCAACTATGCATAAAAACGGGAAACAGAGACGTCCATATGGATCCCGAAGATGAATCGTACACAGCAATTTATCAAACGTTTTAATTTCGCCTCGAGATCCCCAGAGACTCCTCCATATACTGTACAGTAATAGTCACAATAAGGAAATATTAGCGAAGGACTAGGAGCCTACGAGTTTCAAATGGAAATAGGTGGCGGAGGTAATTTAAACGTTTGAAAGTTGAAAGGATACGGCGGGAGATATTGGATACATTGTTTTTCCAGAAAAGTGTTTGATCAAAGGTTATTCCCAGGTTTTTGATGGTGGGGTAAAATTTGAAGGGACTATCATGTAGGAACAGAGTTGGAATATTAGGAACAGTTTTAAGGAGATGATTGGAGCCTATTAGATTGCCTTCGTATTCTCTCCATTTAGCTTCAACTTGTTAGCTCTCGTTCATTCGCAAATCTCAACCAAATCTTCTTGAAGTTTCTCTGCGCCTGGTAATAGGTCAGATGGCGGGAAGGACAGATATATTTGGAAATCATCTGCATAGATGTGGTACTGGGAGTGATGGATCTGGAGGGGAAGGTCATTAATGTAAATAACAAACAGAGTAGGAGATAAAGAGGAGCCTTGAGGAACACCACAGGGTAGGGGGAGGGTCTTAGATGGAGTTGACCTGGGGGAATTATGATCATAGGATAAGAGATAGTCATTGAGGTCATCTCTTCTTTTACTTCATCAGACAGTGCCCTCAGCAGGTCTAATATAGTACTAGACTCAGCGGCTGGCAATGCACGCGAAAAATGCGTGGTAATAATGCCCGTGGTCTTCGTCTTTCAAATTATCTGGCGTCGTTTGTCGTTCTCCATTTCTTCAATCACTTCCATCTCCGCTGGTCTTTCCTCTGTTGAACATTCGTCATCTGATGTTTGGTCCTCGTTTCCGTATCTCGGCGTGCCTGACTTCTCTTCATCCTCTGGAGTCCATTCTCACGGAAACTGTCTCACACCACAAGACGGGCCTCTGCACTGTAGCAAGCACCGTCTTCGAGAGGCCTCTACTAGCATAGGCTTTTGACGTCCCCCCTTCTGGTACTCCTGGGATAGTACCGCACGCAGCGAATACTGACTGGCATCCGTCGTAAGTGCAAATGGCCTCTGAAAGTCGATATTTTGATCGCTCCTATCCTGTCTGTGACCTTTAGATTTTCCTGCGTCATCTTCTTGTTTTTTTCCTTTTCGATACTACCCCGTGCTTTTTCCCATAACTTTCTTCGAGCAATACTTAATAACGTATTTCCTTTCCGTCAGCTGTCGTGCCCTTATAGTCCCGCTGGTGTCCGTGAAGCCCAAAGAGTGAAAACCCCGTAACAGCATGTATAGAATGATTATAAGCTGCAATAGCCTTAGGCATAACCACGTCCGGTTCTAGTCCCTGGCCGACCTGATATAATTGATGTTGGTCACAACGTGGTCACAACGTGCCATGAAGCGTTCTATGCCTCCTCTACTCTTGGGGCACCCAGATGTGTTGAGATGCCATACTACGTCAAGTTCCTTCATTTCCTTTCGAATCATGGCATTGTCAAATTCCCTTCCAGAATCTCATGAGATGTGCTCCGTAACTCCGTAGAATTGAAACCACAAACGGAGAGCTAACAGCACTGTTTCCGAAGACCTGTCCTGCACCTGGTACGTCATTGCCTCCTTACTGAAGTGGTCAATCATGGTCAGCCATTTGTACCCCTTCCATGTGTTAATTTGTAAACCTTTCAGCGGTGCATCTGTAGTAGGTGTCTTCTCATGTTTTCCTTTAGACGGATGTCTGTCGTACTTAGTGCGTAAATAATCCTCACAGCTTAAACAATCTCTGATATAGTACTCCTCATCCCCGACAAAAGTATCTTATCTTTAAGGCCTACATAGGTTTCCACGTTGAATAGTCTTACTCTGATGATACGCTAGAGTGACTTCTCGTTGCTGTTCTTCTTCCAAAAGAGTTTCCACCATCAGTTTGCAACGGATGAATGCCCTGTTCATTCCTGTCAGTTCATCACACCACAGCCGCTTGATCTTCTCCCAAAATGTTTCATTCCTAACATACAGGTGATACTTTTCTCCAGGTTTTGAAGCATTATTTAACGCTCTACGGATCTGGTCGTTCTTCACGCCTGGCTGTGTCCAGATCGTCGTTATTTTACTTCTCCCGTACACAGTATATTTAATTATGGTCAATCCAATGGTTTTCGTCTTTCAAATAATTTGTCTCATCTTGTTAATTATATATTAATTATAATAATTCAAATAATTATTTCATCTATTTCCTCTATGTCTCCTGGTCTTTCTTCAGCCAAACTCTCGTTATTCGACCATTCTTCCCTATCATCTTCTTTTGCTCCATCCTGCTCTTCCTCTCTAGGCGTCCATTACCGCAGAAACTGTCTCATCTCACCGGATGTTTCCCCAGTCTCCTCCTCTACTGCATTTACTGTTATTGCTAGTGAAAATATATCAGTTACTACATTTTCTCTTCCTGGTTTATATACGATTTCCATATTATACTGTGCGAGAAGCTCCTTCCAATGCGTAATCTTTCAATGACGTAATCATGGCCGAAGACTCTTTCAACTTTGCCACCCATTGCAGGGGCCTGTGGTCAGTGTGTAATCTAAATCTTCTTCCAAACTCATAGGGCCTAAAGTGGTCAACAGCCCACACTATTCCCAAGAGCTCTCGTTCCGCCAAACGACATCCTTGTAAACTCATATTGGCCTCACTTGAATATGAAAACCGTCTTATGTTGATCCTTAGAGTGTATTTTGATTTGATGATATCCAGCCTTCAATTCCAATGTGTTGATTACTGTCGCTCCACTCAGCCTGTCCAAAATGTCATCAAATCTGGGGATTGGATACTTTTCGTCTAAGGTATTCACAATGGAATATTGTATGGGGATGAACTATCAATAATTATTCCCTGGTGTTTTCAACTTTTCAGCTCTTCCCGGATGTGGTGACGTAGCTCCTGCGGGTATCTCCTCTCTTTCACATATGTAACCTTATTTTCTTTTAGTCTGATCTCATGGACTGTCTTCCCGGTTGCCCCAAGCTTTAAAAAAATATCTTCTTATTCCCTCTTAAGCCTCTGTCTCCAGTCCTCAGCCTAATAGATTGCTCCAACCCGTGCGCCCTCGGTTTATCTCTGTCGATGACATTTGTATATTTTACCCCCCCCCCAACCTAATTCTCCTCTTCCCCTTGATATTCTTAACCAAAGCACCCATCTTCTCTAACAGGTCACATCCCACAATCACTTTGTATTCCCTCGGCATACTGCCCACTTGACTGTCTCGCTTTTTTCGTCTGTCTGATCATCATGAATATATCCTCCTCTGAGGTCCACCATCCTCCTCCGAATGCCTTCTTTAATCTGTCATTGATGACCCTCCAGGGAGTCTCTTCATCTGCATGAATCTGATTAAGGATACTTCTTTTTACTCGGCAGATTACCGCTGCTGTCATTGATTTTGCATCCTCGCTGTCCAGTAGCTTGATCCTCCGACATCTTCGCCCCATTAGGCGATCGCCACCTTTTAAAAAATGATTAATTCTCCGGTCTCTTCGGTGGTATTTTCTAGGTCCGACACTACCTTCCGCAGGTCCTGGGTGGTTGCCGTACGGACCTTAATCCATTATAGCGTCGTGGCATGAAATTGCGCTAAAGAGACTTCTGATAGTGGCTGAATCTGCACCGGAGGTGGGTTTTCTGCTGCTAAAGTTTGGTTGACTGCAGCTTGAGGCTGGTTGTTTTAGTTCATATTATCCAGGTTCAGAACTGCTCTTCTCACCATTCCGTTACTGGTCATAATTCAAAGAGAAGAATGAAAAAAAAATACTATTAGACTGCAAATTACTCCGGTATCTAAAGTTCCCGGGTTTCGGCACCAGTATCGGCGAAAGCAAAATGTCAAAAAAGAGAGGAAGGAATAAGATCTAACACGCTTGAACTGCTGTAACAAACTGGCATTTTTGGGTTCAGCACATCTTTATATTTACACTTGACCAGCTATCTACTCAGTCAGCTGACATCGAAGTACCTGCTGACTGTAACTTCTCAATAAAGATATTTAAAAAAAAAATAAACAGAAAAAAACATTGCTCCCAGAGAAGGACCAAAACGGAAGTGGAAGGATTGTATCAAGACCGGTCGTGTGTGAACTGGGTAAGGACGGGTTTAAATGGGTAGATGTATTTATACAGAGATTGGCTAGATCGGTATCCAATCTTCTCCGTATCGGTATCGCTGAGCCTTTTGTTGTTATTATTATTATGGAAAACATATGGATGATAGTTAATCATAATTATTTTTGGCGACTTTTTAAATACTTTTACATTGACCTTAATAAGTTTATTTCATAAATAAAAAACATTGAATCGAGAATATTTAATATCACATTTTTGACACTATAAGGATCTTTCCTCGCCAACAAAGGCATTATATAGAGCCAGATATATACCTACAAGCAACATTGCGAACCAAACCCCTTAGCCTAAGCATAAGTTGCTTCCACGCGATATTGGTTCTTGTGAGGGAGGGAGAATCAATGAAGGAAGAACACAGCATTATTGGATCTGTAGCGGCTCTCTCAGTCCTTCTCATTACCAGTTCTTGAACCAACTGGCAGCACAAAGCGCTGGAAGAAGAGGCCTAAACTTAAAATGTATTTTAGCTTAATTTACCTTTTTTAACCAATGATGTATTTATTGATCATTTATTAATATTTTATTTAATATTAAATCCTATATTGAATTGGATCCCCACCTGTATTGGTTCTTTTATATGATATAAAGGTTACAGTTCCGTATCAGTACCCTAAAATGGCGGGTGGACATGTACTCACTTACACACTGTGTCCTTTCTATGCATGGAAAGCTGTGGACTGCTACTCGCTGAGCTCCCTCACGAGATGAAGATTCTTTACAGTTGAAGTTGGGACCTAAATTCACATTAAGAATAGCCGAATCTCCGAGCCCACTCTATGCGTTAGTAAGGGGTAGAGAAGGACACTTCAAGATCCCAGTGCTGCCTTTGGTTTCAGAAAAAAAATAGTTGCCACTACTGCAATTTTTTTTTTGTTAAAAAAAAACTTTATTTAATTGATAGATATTACAATCTGACACACTATTGTGCGCAATGGGTAATAGTGATGACTGATCACATTAATGCTAAAATAAAATATAATAAGAATAAAAATAAATAAATGAAAGAAATAATAGCTCTATGTTGTCAGAATAAGTGAAAATGATAGCCGATAATTTTCTCATTGCTTATGAATGAGTACACTCCCGCACACTTTATTAGTGTAGTTCTTCGGAAATAGTACTAATATGTTAGCTACGTCTCTTACTATTACATACACTAGCTCATAATTGTTCATTCATCCATTATAAATTATAACATACAATTTAGTCATAAAATAATTTAAATGTTCAAAACAATATTAATTCAGAATTAAGTATTCTATATCTTTTCCCTTCCACAACTGGCTAATAGTTTGTTTTCCCAAAATATTTCCAGTTCCTATGACACAGTTATGACTCCAAACCAGTAAAAAATAATTAGATTTTTAAATTAATTAAAAATTATTTTAATGAGGTTTAGGCTCCCAACAAATTCATTGATATGTTCCTGAAGCCTTTTTACAAAAATTATATAATCAAGAAGTATTTGTCAGACTTTGAGTGGTTAACGTTTTTTCTTATTTTCTAGTTTTGGAAAAGTTCCTAAACTCCTAGCTCAAAAACGGAAAATATCATAAAAAGGAAACGTTTAAAAATATTAAAGTTAAATATTTCAATAGAATTCAACGTTTCCTAATAACAAACCGAATCTGGTTAATATTTCCTTTTGTACGAATCCAGGATTCAGTTCGGTTGAGAAATAATCAGGACAATTGTCTTGTAGCAGTAGGCTCAAGTCATTGCTATTCCGGTCCTGGATTTCTTTTTCTGTCAGCGAATTTCGTTACCTGGTCGATCTTTTGTTGTAAAAGGAGGTGAAAGACAGCATTTCTTCTAGGATTCTCAAAGGAACTACTAATACTAGGATCAATAAGTGATGATAGTGACAAAAGCATCTGAAATAACTCAAATCTATTTATACGATTTATATCTATATATGTATGTATAATCAGGTAAATGAAAGTAATTAATCTTTAAAGTAATATTCGTTTTAATTAGGAGAATTTTTATTGTGCAATCTATCCCAATACTTCCCCTTAGTATAAATTTAATATATAGATAACTGTATTTACATTATAAATATTTGATATACTGTTAACCGTAGCTATTTACAATAAAAACATGCATTGAACGTTTCCACAGTTTTGGGACTTTATTGGGTATAACAAATACAAGATACTTGATGAGTACTAAAGGAACAACGAATAAATAAATATAAATTATAGAACAGCTACGAGAATATTTATATAAGATGTTGAATAAAATTCTATCTTAAACATATATTTCAAACAGGACAAAAATTATTTTGCAGGAGTTAGCCATTATTGTATAAAGCTATAAAAATATGATAATAACATTAATGTTTTAGCAAAATTAGAAAATTTTCTCATTCAAATGGAAATGTGAAACAGCAGCAGGTGAAGCAAGTTGCCGGACCCAACCAGAACTTGCTGGGCATAAATCGTAAGGCCTTTGGTATAGATGGCGAATTAATGGCCACCTACAGCCGGTGCGTCAACAAGTTTCCCGAGAATTAGTCTCTAATTATCTTTGGATTTGTACAGCCTGTGCTCCTCAACCTCAGCGCTGGGCATTACTAATGTATTGTCCCATTAATTCTTAAGCCAAACTCCACGGACAAGGAAGCAAAAACAGTTGTTTCCTCCCTCAAAAAACTAGTTATAGGAGAGAGGTTTTAGTTATTTGAAGAAATACATTTATTGCTAAATGTATTATTATACCTACCTGCACAAAAAATATGCCTGTTTCTTCAACTAATGCGTTAAAAATTTGAGGAGTGTTAGTAATTTAACATTTATACTTCGAAAAGTTGCAACCCAACTTTACAACGTGTATTGGATTAAACGGCATACTTTAAACCTTATAAGACAATTTTTAGAGCTTAAATTTAAATATAAATATACTTCATTAAATTATATTAGTGGAATAAATATTATTATTCACTTCACTGAGCTTTGTTTACCCACCGATTTCTGTATATAAAAATTGACAACCGATGTCAAATTCATCATTACAATAATGAGATAAGTAGTAATGATGAGGAAGAATTATGCAGTGATTTCTCTTCCGTGACAAAAGTAAAGTTTGATTTAATCATTATAGAAGCAATACTTCGATATCAGTAGATTTTATCAAAACACCACACGCTATCAATATTTCTTTTATTAGTCATTTAAAAAATATAAATTCCTTTATTTGGTTGTATTTCTTATCTTTCGTCAATTTCAAAACTTGATCGCTCACTATTCATAATTAAAAAATATTGGTATCAAGAGTCTCTGTAATCAATTATATTATTAATTTATCCACTAGGTTACATAGTAGAGATGTTTTAGAACAGATTTGAACATTCTATATGGATATTGAGGCTTAGGTGAACAAAATATCATTCGTTTTTTAAGTATATTTGAAGGTTGGGATAGGTTAGGTCAGCATTTTTCGTTGCTTACATGAGACAAAAGACCGGCATTATTATGTGAGCAATTTTAGGCAACTTGTCCCTTTTGGCATATGTCTTCATTCTATACTTAGAATTTCCATGGAAAAAGGAACTCCATAAATAACTTGTTTCTAAGTCTAGTCCTTTATATTTTTTCCCCATTGGTACTGGACGCCCATAGCTCGAACCAACCCTGGGGAATTATTCCACTTTTTAGAAAGCCATGAGAAAAACTTCTAGACACGCCTTTTTCCCTCCCCAGATATATATTTCTATTTTCATAGGCTCTCTAGGCCCCAACTGATTTCCGTAATTATCTGATTGGTATAACCCCCTTCCCCTTTCTCCATGCTCTTCCTACCTCCTCTCCTCAAATATACATTTATAATTACTAGTTCTGGAAACCTAAGTAAGATAAAGAGATATCTGTAATCACTACACTATATGTTGTGTTTGTAAACATGCAAGAATGAAGTCATTTTAGTTTTCACTGTTATTTAACTTTGTTAAGTTATGCTTGACGAAAAAAATCTGAAAAAAATCATGACATCTTTAATAGTTTCAAAAGAAAAAAGTAGTAAGTACAGGTGAAAGATACAATAGCCAAGACTTCAAATACCTAGTGCCAAACTAATATTTTTTATTTATTTATTTATTTAATGTAATTTACCACTGTACAAAATAATACGATGAGTAAATATGTTGTATGTTTCATATACACTTGAAAATCTTGGGAAGGAACCACCCATTTTTGGTACTTCAAACATTAATTTAAATTAGAAG
>NW_027114133.1:128009-136545 GCF_000696795.3 Halyomorpha halys
AGGTAGGAAGATTGATATTCAAGTGGTTTGGAGGGCTTGGGAAACATTTTTATTACAGACATTTTCCAAGGGTAGTGTAGCATTATAGATATAGGTAAGGGATAGGGTGGCTTTACGAGAGAGCTGTTTCAGAATGTGTGCTGTGATAAGATCCTGGCCAGGAGCTTTTTTAGAAGGTAATTGGTGGATGATGTTCATTATTTCTTAGGGATGAAAGGCATTAGGAGGAAGGGTCATTTGGAGTGGAATTGTATTCTCTGCTACAATATGTTAAAGATGGGTTGGATTAGGGTTAAAAGTTTTGAAGAGATTTTCGCCGAACATTTGAGTTTTTTCTTCATCTGATCTTGTCCAAGTTTTATTTTCAGTGAGAAGTAGATGGTTGAAAGATTTGTATTTTAGTAGTTCTCCATAATGATTTGTCAGTGGTATTTAAGTTTTCTGTTAAGTTCTGGAAATTTTGTATTCTGTGTTTTCTAGTTTCTGCTTTTAGTCTGTTAGTCAATGTATTGTAATGAGTTTTGTCCGAGGGTTATCTTGTTCTGTCCCACCTCGTTCTTGCCCGGCGTTTTTATGTTAATAATGCTTGTACGTGATGAGGTAAGTTGTTTTCTCTAAAACTTTTTATGTTCATTGGTGAAGTATTGTTAGTGATAGTAGTTCCTATCAATCTAGAAAGTATTTCCATAGCAGAGTCGATCTCTTCTTTTGTTTTTAGTGGAATGTTTAAGTCGAGTACGTTTTCTAGATCAGTCCGAAAAATTTTCCAGTTTTTCCTGTCCTGTAAACCATTGAAGGGGGAGAGGGCCTAGGAATAGGATTTGAATGTATGTGAAGTAGAAACGGGCTATGATCTGAAGAGAGGTCATCTAAAGATTGAATTGTGGATTGTGAGGTGGGTATTTGGGAAGTAACAAATACATAAAGGATATCGGGATTTTTTTTAAGGGATGTAGGCCAATAAGTAGGATTTTTAGGAGAGGGGATGGAGTAACTATTGGATGTTGTGACTCGGAAAAGAGTCCTTCCACGAGTATCGGACGTTCTGTATCCCCACCGTTGTAATCTAGTTTTGGCGCTGTAATCTCATCCAGCAATTCATCACGGACCAAGGGACCGGAATAAGGAGTCAAGATGGCAATAGGAAAGGGAATTACCTGGAGAACAATATACAGCTGAAAGTGTAATGTTAAACGGGCGAGAGGATAAGCTGGCGGATGTTGATTGAATAATATCAGACGGAGTGGAAGGAATAAGGGAGTGAGGTAAAGATTTATGAATGAGGATACAAGAAGCTGCGTGGGATGTGTTGTCAGGGTGATCTGTACGATATGTAATGTAATCGCGTATGTAGAAGTAAAAATGCTTTGTGAAATGGGTTTCAGTCAGTAGTACTATGTCGATGAAATGTTGGAATATGGAGGAATATGCCAACTTCGTCTCGGTGGTTATGTAGTCCATTTGCATTCCATATAGTATATTTAAGGTGCTTTTGTTCATATAGGTAAATTGAACGGGATTTCATTAAGGAGTCTAGTTAGGAGTGAGATAAGATGTTTGATTGTGTCTTGAAGATCACAAAGGAAGGAGGAAAGAATAGATGCTATTTCAGGTGCATTTTAGCTGTTTTGGGAATAGAAGGTTTGATCATGGACATGAGTGCATGTCGGTCTAGGTAGGGATTGAACTCTTCTTTGGGGTTGTTGAATTGGATCCTCGGTCACTGGAGGTTCGGTTGACCGAAAGATTGACCGAAGAGGAAGTTTGGGATAGGGGAGGAGGTTTAGGATTGACCTGTGTAAGAATTTTAGGAAGGAAAGTCATTTGTAGGTGGTTTAGTCTGTGGGTAGGAGCTTAGGGACTGCTAATAAAATTAAACACTTAATTTAACAAAATCTATAAATGATAGAGTACCATTAGAGAAGTGATTAAATCAATTGACAGAACATCTGTCATCATCTGAGGATGTGGATTTCATGACATGAATGACTTTACATACTATAATTTATTAAATTAATACATCAGGTTTATACAATTATGATTATGATTGCCATGCAGGCCATTTATGATTGCTTAATGCTAGTTTTAATCTTTACTATAATAATGAACCCGTATTTATTAACAAAATATAAATCAGGTTTAGTTCCACAAATTGAAAAATGTTACTCAATCACTCAACGAAAATATATAATGAAAAAGCATAATAGTTTGCAGTTAAAGAATGAAGAAAGAAAACTTCAGGTTGTAAAAGTAGTATTTTTCACAGGTGTTTTGGAAAGAAATGGACTAGTAGATAATGGACTAATTTAATTTCCAGAAGAAAATAATTTGAAGAATAACAAAATTCAGTCACGGAGAGACCGATATTTCGTTTGAAGGGCTATAACTAAAATAATATCAATCTTCATCGAGGCACTATCAGCCTGGATTTGATTGTGAAATATCGTGACAGTTAGGTTAGCACACGACTTGACTGTGCAAACCAATGACAAAACTACTAACACTTCAGAGAATTGGTTTCAGCAGTCTCTAAAACACTAGGGCTGCATGGTTTAACTAGACGGATGATCTAGATTCTAAAAACCCTTTTTTTTTTTTTTTTTTTTTAAATTACTACAATAGAAAGCATATTGAAGGTATAGTCAAATGAATATGTATAAATGAATTGTAATAAAAATTAAAAACATTTAATGTACCCACTGAAGTCAGTAATTATGTAATCGACAGGATTGATTATATTACATAAGTTGCCAATTTTGCAAGATACTAATAAATCAACAGAACATATAATCATCAACTATTATACAGTAAACTCCTGTTTAAAAATTTTAAAGATAAAGATAATAACAATTATTTATTATTGTTAACTAATAAAGTTCAGTTCGAATTCCACTTTTATTCATATTAATGTAGCTCTGAAAACGACATTCAATATACTTTATATATCTAACATAACAAAGAAATATACATGTTTTTATTAAAAACAAATAAATATGAATAAATTTGAAGTACTAAGAAATAAAACATAAACACTGATACTCTTTGTCTGTTAAATCTTGAGGTGGAAGTAAAGAAACTACGAACTACCAATAAATTACATATAGGATTAAGATATGTGACGTCATTATTATCAGGTAATAGAATTGCCAAAAAGTTAAAAAAAAATTACAAAAACTGTTGTTAGATTCCTTTTACCTTCTTTATTCAGTGCAACCTTCGGAGCTGTTGCGTTACCTTCATCAATCCAATGAAATACTCACGTTTTATATAGATGCGGAGTAAATCTGTTCATATAATCGTGTAGACAATATATATCAAACTTTAATCACTAAATTAGATGTAGGACATTGTATTCTCCTTTATATTTAAATTATATACGACATTGAACTAGGTATGTATATTTTTTTGTGACAACCCTACTATTTACTGGAGCATAGGGGGAAATCGGATCTGAAACCAATTTTAGTGTCCATAATAGACGAGTTTTCATAAAAAACCAATAATAGTTTATATATTAGGTAATATATTAAAACTGTTGATAACTGTAGTAGGGAGGGGGGAGTCGGTAAACCCCATATTAGTATAATATTTTTGTTTTGTTAGTTGGATTGATTCAAATTTTTATTATGGGGAGATTAATTATGTTGATGAGGTTTAGATGAAATCCTATCGATGGATACACTATGGTCATGGGGGTCACGGTCATTATATTGCATTTTGTTGTGAGTTGCCAGTAGAAACTAATTCATGCTGTTCGCTTACTTGTTTTGAGCGTTTACGCAGAACGTCTCTGAGCTCTTCAGAAGTTAGACGTGCCAGAGAGAGGTAGCGCCTCCTGCTAAGTCTGCAGGCTCATAGCTAGTGAGCTTCTGTGTCAATATAGGTCCTTTTGAGTAGTAAATATGATAGACATGAAGATAAGTACTCTGGTCAGATGCTAGAGAAAAAGTGATGACAAAAGTGAAACTTCTTTCAGATTATCCTAATATTTACTGGACACAAATTTCGAATGTTCCAAGGACAGAGCTACCTTCAAATTATGAATATATCACTGAGCCCTATTTTGAAAATGGTTGATAGGATTCATAGGGGATTAAACGAAACTTTCTTGTAAATACACGATTATCATTACAAATTGAATAATGCAAGAGCGTTGTTGCTATATTACTGAATAATACATCTTCATGGGCTACATTGTTTAGGTAAATTAGCTCTTTTATAATTATCCTATAAGCTAAACTCTCTCAAATGCTTTTCATACCTCCCTAAATCCTCATCAATTTCATCTGATCAATTTCAATTAATTTATTCCTCATAGAAGAACTTAATTATTTTTCAAAATAAGCTTTTACCCTCGCTAGGCTTGTTTGTTGAGCTCTGTAATTTAATGTGAAACTAAATTGGCCTGTTAAGTATATTACTGCAAATAGAGGTTACCGAAATGATTGGATTATATGCGATGTGATATTTGTGCTTTACTGGATATTTTAATTAGAAATGATTGGATAAATTAATTAAAATTGGCTTTTGTACCCTCTGAACATTCTACTATTCAGAACTCTCTTAAATGTCTTTTATACCTCCATAAAACGTACTCAATTTCATCTGATCAATTTCAATTTAATCATTCTTCATACAAGTTAATTATTTTGTAATGTAAACTTTTACCCCCATTGGGGACGATATATGATTGGTGATCTCGGAAATTTAGTGTGAAACTAAATATTACCTATAGGCCATTGAAGTGTATCGGAGCAAGATTAAAATAAAGGGGTTATATATAAGTTGTTGTTAAGTTTGGATTGTATTAGATAATGTGATTTAAAATGATTGAATCAATTAATGTAAATTATATTTAGCAGAGTATGAAAATAAATTTGTACATGAAGACAAAGAAAAAAGAAGAAGAAGAAAAATAAACTGAAGAAAGTCTCTTTTAAAATGAAAGACTAAAAACTATGTTTTTAAATTAAATAAATGCCTATCGTTTTAACTGCAATCATGCTACTGAATTACTTTATGTAAGATTGGCCTCCTCCATTTACTTCATTGACATACTTAATTAGTTTGCTCCATTTTCTTCCCATTTGTCTCTCTGTTTAGTCCATTTAAAGCCTTACTCTACTCAAGCCAAATGCCTATTAAAGAAGTTAAAGATGAAAAAAATTAACTTCTCTGATAAGGTAGCCGGAAATTTCTAACTGGCACAGGGTAAGGTACGTATTCATTTCTTTCCCTATTTCCTATTCCCCAAATGGTGGTTATATAAATAGTGCAGATGGTGAACAAACACACGATGGAAGTGCTTTTAGTTTGATTTAAACTATGATTAAGGAGTGGATTCTTAAACAATATTGATATGAAGAATATATAGTTCAACGAAATAGCCAAGAAATAGAGGGTAGGGCTGAGTCATTTTTTGCCGTGTGAGTCAACAATTATTTGATGAAGACTTTGTTTTTTATAGTTTCTATAACCTGCCGAAATGTGAGAAAAAGTCTCACGCACGACCATCCGTGTTAAAACCGACCGACAACGGGTTATAGCGGTTCAGTTAGAAATTTATTCTAGTTTAAATTGTAATATTACTGGACTATATGCAAACTTCGAATAAGTACAGAGTCAGAATTTCAGACTAAGCATAACGCTTTAGTTAAACCGTTCGACATGTAACTTCACCTACAACTTACGCATTTAACTGAAATTTGTATTTCATAAAGATAAAACCTTATCCAAAGATAGATTCAATGTATTATATGAAAAGTGTAGTTATGACGTCGCATATCCTACTTCTATGTGTAATTTATTAGTGGTTCATAGTTTCTTCACTCCCATCGAAATAATTAACAGATAAAGGGGATTTAAGAGTCCAATATCAGTATTTATGTTTTAGGTATTACCTAAAATTCAATCCTTAGGGAGTTAAATGTTGCTTTATTGATATCTAAAGAAGACATTAAAATGTTGAACAGGCTATACCTAAAACATAAACACTCTGTTAATTCCTTCTGTCTAATTGAAGAAACCACTAATACATTACATATAGGAATAAGATATGTGACGTCATAATTTTCAGCTAATAGAGATGTATAAGATTAACGAGTTCAATACTTTTTGTTATTGTTCATCTTTAACGGCTTAGCAGGTTAAATTTCGATCTTCTTTTGTTTATGTTACTCAGGTAACAAAACGGCGGCGAACGATAAGAAGAGGATCGTGAGACCCTTGTAATAAAATGGTAAGAGAACAATCAGAAGGGGATCGCGAGACCCTCGTAATAAAATGGCGGTGAACAAAATACAAAATGATGGTTCACAATACGGGTTCACTGTTTAATATATCACTAAAAACAAACTATAACCTTAATTATCTCAAATAGTAGAAAAACAAAATAATGGAGGGAGGTTATAGTATAAAAAGTGGGTACCTGATTGGTGGGGAGGATAAACAAAAAAGTATAAAAATTGAGGCCTAATGGTTATTTGAATTATAATAGAGTGTGGTCATATAATCACGTGGCCAAAGTGGGTGTATTGTGGTGGTTACGTGACCAACAAGTGACAAGTGACCAAATGCTTTTGATTGGCTGTCATATAATCATGCGACAGCAAAACAAAATGCAGCAAAAGACCCATATTTTCCCTACTGCCATTCCAATATAAGAATATTTTCTGGACTATAATACAAATTTATGATAAATAAAAAAAATTAAAATGTTTACTTATAAATTTATAAAGTATAAACGATATCTGAATCTTAGAAAAATACGAACTTGATACTCTTTAGGACGAGATACTTTTTAAGAAAAAAAGATATTTTTGAAAGGATAAAACTGATCTAGATTATTTAGTATAATGTAACTAAAAAAAAATAATTACATACGAAAAGAATATGAAGAGAGTATTTAAGTTTAACGTCTCCATAATAGAAGCAATACAAACTTACCAAGGTGGTTGGGTTTAATAAGGAACCCACAAATAAGGGGATATAAATCAAAAACTGGTACAACATTTATAATGCACCTAACTTCTATTTCGTATAATTGCTGACAACACTACAAGGTGTAGAGATAACTAACGAGGTTGTATAAACATATAAAGCAGTCTCAACACATTCTCTTTAATACAATATAAGCTACAAGTTGCTGAGATATCTACTTCATAATCACAGCTACTCATGCATTAATAAGATATAGCAAAATTAACATATATTTTTATTTAAAAATAGTTACTGTTAAAGGTTGTAAAAAGTTTGTTATAATATTTGTTTCGAATTAAATATATATTTTTTAATCATTACTTGATTAAAAACCATTAAGACTAGAAATGATCTAAATAAAGGTCACGATTTCCAGAAATTATTATTAAATTTTGATACTTATTATTGAAATAAGTATAATTATTATTATTTTTAAAAGCTATGGAAGATGAAAAATATGAATTTGTTGTATTTATGTTACTTGATTTTTAATTTTATTCATATGTTTCAACAAAAATATTTAAGAATACTTTGTATTAATAAAGTATAATAATACGAAAATGTATTAATAAAGTATAATAATACGAAAATGTATTAATAAAGTATAATAATACGAAAATTAGAAAAACTACAGCTCAAAAGAAATTAGTCCCGTATTGTCTGGCTCTTTTTTTAAACTTTGTGGTTTAAATCAAGAAAAATCACGAAGTTTGTGAATAATGCAATAAATGAATTATTTGAAAAGACACTCCAAAGAAAAAACAAGCAACTAACAAGAAATAGAGTCAGTCTGCAGTAGATTTAGATTATTGTTATATTTTAGAAGCAAAGTAACCCAAACATTTTCTTTTTAGTAGAAAACAAGTCAGATTTGTTTCTTGTGTTCTTTAAGATTCTTAAATACTAATTTTAATAGAAATTAAAAACTGGAAATTTTTGAATTTGTTTAACTGGAGATTTTTTTCTGTCAACTTTCAGTGTTCACGTAAACATTCATAATTGCTAAGGATTTAATCTAAATTCAAAGTTTTCTACGACTTTTGTAAAGCTCAATTCTGTTCTCCGAACCCATATTGATGTGTTTAATGATGATTTGGTGACATTTTATGATAATTTGATAAAAAAAAAATTATCTTTACAATCAGTAAATGAGCTGTACTATTTTGGCATGGCATAAGTTTTATAACGGAGACAGTACCCAGTGGTGCATCCTTCTGACGTTTAGTAAATTATTTAATTACACTAGGAGGTTCCTCATCCAACTCCTCTTTAGCCTCGCCGGGTTACTATAAGTTAATAATTTATAACTAATAATGAAACAAAAATAACGGAAACCTTTTCGAACGTTTTATTTTATATCTAGATTCTGATTTGCTTGTGTTGCACTTGGTCAGTGCTAAATTAGGTAGGGTTATAAACTGCCCTTAGGTTTCTTATACATTAATAATTGTGTTAAAGGGCATATAGTTTCTTTTATTTTTGAGTAAAAATCAAAGGTTTTAATTTTTTTTAACAAAAAATTATTATGATGTGGATTTTTTCCATTTAATATTTTTTT
>NW_027114133.1:136805-138068 GCF_000696795.3 Halyomorpha halys
GGACTTAAGGTTTTTTTTAGAATGATCATCCCTTGAAAATTTGATGACGAGAAAGTGACAATCCATTAATAAAGTACGATGAGAGATGTAGTTCGGCTGTTTGGTTCTACGATATTCTCACACATCCTATTGAGGAAACCTGACCAAGCTATCAAACAGGAGAGGTGGTTGGATTATACCCAGGTGGGGTGAGGAAGGATATTCCACGGCTGATAGGATGGTTCCCAACGAGACTCCATCAGGCGGCCAACTTTATTGCAATTTGTTCCCATCAGAGATCTCTCCAGGGGGCTCTTGTCCCAAACAGGCAACTCACCCAAAACCGTTCACATACATCTTTAGTGGCTCTTAGACAGATCGGGCAGCTCCTTCAGTACGGCTGCGCTGCGGCTGCTACGTCTTCTCAATCCAATTACCTTTCATGAGGAACTGAATTTATATTTAGGTTTACCTGGACATGGACTGGTTAAAGATTTTAAAATATTCTATATATTTTTTGAAATAGATTAACTTTAATTTGAATATTCAGATAAGAAAAAATATAATGCTTGCGAAAATAAAGCTGGGGAAATAACTTCATTAATTCCGACTATGATTAAATTTAGTTTGGTTATTTGGGATGACTTAATTGAAAGGTGTTACATTGGAATACTAGGAGTACTAATCAATGAAAAGATTTTTGATAGACTAGATGATGAATTGTAACTGTAAATGATAAAAAGTAAACAGTAAAAATTAGCAGAAGTCAAATCTGGTTGAAAACGTTAATACCGTTATAAAATGCATATTTATGGTTGGGTATCGTTTGCAATGTCCCATGAATTATAATACACATGTACAAGAATTACCAAAATGAAAAAAAAAAAGGCTACCAAAAACTTTAATTGGCAATAATAAAAGAGAGCTTTCCGCTAAAATTTATAAATATATTAGGATATTATATAAGTTTAAATTATTCATACGAGCCAGTTACTCCTTTCGGCAGAGACAAAAATCAAATAAAAAAATAACGGTTATTTACAAGATCTTTGTAAACTTATTTGGAATTAAACGTCCTTATGGACAATAAATAGGGAAGGTAGGACTATTGTATGATATGTATAACCAATATATTTCAGCCAGAATAAAAAGAACTAGATTTCAATCTCTCCAAGGAGGAAAAATTATACAATGGCAAAAAATAGTATATGAAGCTTTCACAAAATGAAGTGTAAAACGTAATGTTGTTGTTGTCTTGGGCTTAAGGGCGTAAAACCCTGAGGT
>NW_027114133.1:141598-141871 GCF_000696795.3 Halyomorpha halys
TTTTAGTGAACTTAAAGAGTCGGTAATGATAACTATGTTAATATTCGTTACTATCATGGAGAAGTGGAGTGCTGAGGCTATTGCATGTAATTAATTCAGCTGTATATACACTGCTTAATTTATGCAGTTTTATTTTATGGGTTGAGTTGTTTGTGATGAAAGAGGATGCTGTAGATTTGTCAGATTTTCATCCATCAGTATATATAAAAAAGGATCAGGAATATTTTGACAAAGACGTGAGAACCTAGTTCTATATTCAGTAGATGACGTACT
>NW_027114133.1:142834-147205 GCF_000696795.3 Halyomorpha halys
AATTAAATTTAAAATTTATTTTTTTAATTTAAAATTTAATTTTTTTATATTAAAATTTGAATCCTAAATACTTCTATAATCTGTAAAGTTCATTTCACTGACCTATCAATCAATTATTTTAAAACCAGATTCAAACGAAGCTATATGAAACTTAATGTTAGTCCATGTTAATTAGTCGCAATATAGCAGTAACGCAAAAGCACAATTAAAGTACAGAGGGTACAAGAATACGAGTAAAATTAAGGGACAATAAAGAGCCGGGGAAGATAACACAATGCACTAAGGGTCCAAGGATAAAGGCATTTGGTGTAGGTTTCATTAGGGAATATCGGTTCACTATTGGCACATCGGCCTTTGTTCCATCTACAATCGTTAGCGGCTACAGTAGCTATCTATACTGCCTGCATTCTGGTTTCCTATGCTTTACCTCATCACTTCAATGAAATACTCGGGATGTAGTAGTGCTAGATAAACTGGATGTTAAGAGTAATTTTAGTAATAACGAAGTGGAATATCCCATCATTACAAAACTATTTAAATTAAGAGTTAGATGTGAGTGCTTCTCACCGTACTCAAGAATCATAAAAAAATTATGTTGGCTATGATACAACCTCGGAATGTATTTTTCTCTGATTGACATGATGAATTAATTTTATTATATGTTGTTATGTTCTACTTGTTAAGAGAATTTCGATTCTCTTTGCAATGGCTGTTCTAGAGAACCATCGTATAGTAAAAATCTTAGGAGAATTATTTCAATTTTTTTATGGTATTAGATCAGGTAATAGATTATTTCAAAAGATAAATCCTCCCAAAAAGATAAAATAAAATAAAAAATCATTGTCAAAGAAAATAAAAATATAAATAACAAAAATTTCATAACTTCCAGGATTATTAAATGTTGTAGCAGCATTGCAGTTAAAAACGTAGTCTTGCTTTCATTTTTGTATTTCTCACATTAGCTACCCGAAATTGGTAAATAAAAGCTACCGAAAATACCAATAAAAATTTGAATATATATTGCTTCATTGTAGTGAAATGTTCTTGGACATAATAAAGAGTGCATACATTTAAAATTAAAAGTTATTGAGTAAATTTCAGGTCCCAGTTTTGCAAAATAGTGGTTTTAGCTATAAATAAAAAACATTAATAAACAAATATATTTCGATATCCTAGAGTCCATCATTCCTTCCAAAAGCTTGGGTTAGAATTTCAAAATCTCTTCTTACATGTGTTTGTGATTTAAAGGTTTGTGCCATTGTTTATTTACGAGCATCTATAAACTTTCTAAAATTTCAGGATTCACAAGTCTATATGCACACCATGGTTTGACCATGGGTTGACCCACATTGCTTTCTGAATATTTTACCCAAATCAAAAATATTACATTGTATGTGTTTAAAAACTAACATAAGCAATTAAAAAAACGCAATAGGTAAATTATAATATAAAAACATTTATATAATATTCAGAAGACTCTTTTTAAAGAAAAGTACATCTATATTTGACTTATATATCTTTATCATGTAATCAATAATTAATTTTAAATAAATAATATTAAATTAATATAGATAAGAATATTTAGAATGGAACCCAAATACGCACTAAAAACAACTAATATTTTTGTAGTAATATGTATGAGAGGCACCAGCTGGAAAGTAAAGTAAACCTAAAGTAAGTTCTTTTGCCGGTGTGCCAAAGGAACCGCCTTGCCTGGTCAATGAGACAATCAGGAAAACATTATAAGGAATATGTAGTAGATATATGCAGATACCAGATGTGGCCGGGTCACGTACCCCTCGGGCTAATAACCGCGTAGGTAGGGGTATCTTGACAGCCCTTACCTTACACTTGGGGACACTAAAAATCTCGGGCAAAGGCGACGACCTCTGCCAAAGAAGGAAATCCGCCTTAATTTGAAGACGAAATGGAGGAAAAAGACCGCCTTTGCCGAAGGCCATCGGACCTTCCACCCCCTCTAAAGGGTAAGTAAAAGAGAGTGGGAGCATAGAAGGACCAATAAGAAGAACGGAGATCGGAAGTGGGGAGGAATTAGAAGTAGAGGGGAGAAAAGAAATAAAAAAGAGCAGGAGGACGGTGGAAGAGGAGTTTTTGTAGGAAACAGTTTGGAGTCAACATCAAAAGTCAGTTTCAAGTCACACATCACAGGGAGGTGACGAAGGCCCGCCGGCAGGCTGCGGAGCGAAGCTAATATGGAAGATTCGCCGCGACAACTGCCAAGCCGATCGACGCATCGAGACAAGTAAGACCTTTTCCGTTGTGATTTGAATAGAAATAATAGAATTGATAACTTAGGGTCAGTATAAATACCAAAGATCCCAACTGGTACTTCTCAATTCATAATACAACAATTAAAGGATAAGGAAACAGATCTACCTTGCTCTCATAATATTATTCTTGCTAATGTATATATGATTGTAAATATAAAATATGTAACAAAGACTTTACTTTATAATTGAGAATCCCAGCATGCAACCTTATAATAATAGCATAGTAAATTGGTAAACATGAAACAGTTGGTGAAGAACTCCAATGAATAATTATAGATATTCATATATAGAAGGTATGGTGAGGAGGTCTATGGTATCTAGTGTTTGAATTAAATATATCGCAAACAGTTACAGTCAGTTCCCATCAGGAACCGAAAGAGATACACATGTATAATATAAATATATAGAATATAAATATAAAGACATGAATATATGAGTAAATTTAATATAATATGTGTACGGGGAACCCCTGTCGGGCTTGGAAGCCCCGTACACGGCAGTAGTTTTATTGATAAGCTATGTCGAATATTTTTCATTTCACAACGAAAATGAGTTGGATGTTTAGGAAATGAAACTAGTTGAAATTAAGGTTAGTTATAGTAGATGAAATAATAAAAAACCGCCAAAAACCTTTTACGGTTTTGGTCAACTTGAATAAAAATAGTGCGCATATTACATTAAACCTAATGAATAAAATCCAATAATAATTTATGTTCCCGTACGAATTCGTCAATATAATAGGCATTTAAGATTTTTTGTCCATGCTACCATGATGCCAATGATACTCAAATGATGATAAAGAATTCTGAAGGCAAATTGAATTCTCAATCAATTGAAAATGAACAACTTTCAAAAAGCAAATTTGAAATGGGAAGGAAAGCAACAAACTGAATAAGGACAAACTACAGCAGAAGAATTTGGTTATGGAGAATTGCATTCCTAAAGCTCAACTCAACATTAGCAGTGGATCTAGCTACGTAGTTTGATCGATAGACTATAAGATAGAATCAGCAATGAGCCTTCGAGTTTGTTCGCTTTCTATAGGAAACAAATTTTAGCTAGAAAAAATACCAATCCTCTTTATCACTGTTTCACCGAAATTCACTTATACATGCAAGCCTCAAAAGAAACCAGTGGTGTATCATAGCATGCTAGAACTGAGTTAAAGCTCGTAGAAATCTGTTAGCCATGATGGGGAGGAAAAGTAAGGGGAGGGGGAATTCACTTTGGGAGCCATTAACCTCACGTCAAGTCCCGTCACACATTAGCCTAATCAGCTGCCATAGCTCAGCCTTCTTTCTCTGCTCACTGCCAGCATCCTCTGCTTAGCCAATATTTTAGACAGCTTTAGGAATTTTTAACATTGCCGTAATGGAAATTTACTGTTATTTTCAAAGCTAGTGTTCAACACCGATTCGCATTAAACACTTTGAATTTAAGGAGAGTTTAATTAGTCTCTCTTCTGGTGCTTGCTGTCATGCAGTGAAACTGTGAAATTGTTGAACAATTATTGAACCTGACTTAGCAATCCTGCTGATATTTCAAGCTTAAAATTTATATCAGATATTATCTCACTTCATTTCAAAAGTTTAATTAAAATAAAATTTCGACCAAAACTGAAACATATTAGGCAATGTTTTTAGTTTCTAAAGATTAATTAATTTTTTTTTTTGTGAATAATACTAAATGATCTTGGTTTTAGCTTATGATATCCTCATTGACTAATTACATTTGTTATTTGTTCTGTTTCAGGGAGAAGTGATAATTTAATTTTTAAAAATATAAACAACTTCTGGCAAAATTAATTTTGTTTTGAACTTGAATAATGCTTATCTCAGTGATCAAAAGTAAAGTTGATAATTTCAGTCCTTAATTTCTAGGCCAAAATAATTTATCATACAATTCCCATGCAAAATGAATTTTATGAAAATAAGAGCTCTTTTATATATTTTAGGAACGAGACCGCAGATTTTATTCTTAAACGTTGAATCGCGCCTTAAAATATATGTTTTGGAAAGTATAAATTTGCAGAAAAAATAATATTTCGAGAACATGTCCTTGTCAGAATAATATTATTATT
>NW_027114133.1:147418-151389 GCF_000696795.3 Halyomorpha halys
AGTGCGGGTCAAAAGATGACATACCATATGAGTGGCATCCCTACATCATAAGCACCAATAAAAGACAGATTTGGCCTTCTTTTAGGACAGCTAAGTTAGATAAGCTTGTCCTCTCTTAACACCAAATATTAGACAGTACTTCCAGGCCTTTAACACAGATAATCAAGACAACAGAGATCAAGGGCAAGCCGACCGATATCGAGGAAAAATAAATCTTCCACGCCTCCAAAAAGAGAATTAGCCAATGGGATGGCTAGAAAGAAAATTAAGGGGAGGGTCAACCGTTTTTAGCAATAAGAGAACGAAGAGGCACAGTCCGAGGACTCTAGGGGAGTGCAGTATAGAAAAGCGGAAGGCAAGTACACTGTAAGGATGAGAGAGGAGGTGGGGCAGCGAAGAGAGACTGAGATCTCCGGCCGATGAGGATAAAGGAAGAGAGGACCAGCAAAGCTAAGAACCGGATGAACACCCCTAAGCCCACCAAACACATAAGATAAGTAAGATCCTAAATTGGTATTTTTAATGGCAATAACAATCAAGAAAGATTAAAATCAGAGTCGATATAAATATGAATGATCTCATCTGGTATTCTCAAGCCGTAGTATATTAAGTAGACTAAAACTAAGTCAATATCATTCTCTCTCATATAACTAAACTGTGAATATTGCATAATGCAAACCAAACTTCACATAATATAGTTTAGAATCCCTGTATGGCACCTTATTATCATAGCCTTATAATATATACATATATAAGTTACGGAATGAGTCAGCTGTTATGTCGATGTCAGTAGACAGAGGGGATCATTTGATCGAATGTATATAAGAAATATACCGAATAGAATAAAGTAATAAAGCCAGTATGTGACACCAGTTCAAGCGTGTTAGATCTTATTCCTGCTTCTCTTTCTTGACATTTTGCTTTTGCAAATACTTAACTTATATATGCTAGATGTAATCTTATACATAATTATATATTTATATATTAACAGGCCCAATGAAATCTCTGGGAATCCCTAGTGAAAACATTCATACTAAGGTAAGGAATCCCACGGCTTTCTTTGAGAGTTCGTAAAACTTTTTATTATTAAGCCCGTGCCCAAGGGACTGAATAATTGGCAATGAGAGACGCGGTGGTTGAATTATAGCACCGTCACTGAGTTACGAGGGGGAAAAGATTTCAACTTTTTTCTAACTCTTCTATTTAATAGCAGATCAATGTTGCGGAAAACGTCCAAAGCCAGAAGTGGTTTAAACTTTATTTATTCAACCACAATGCAAATGTTATTAAAACAACTTCAAAACAAATAATTATAAAAACTATGTTGTACTACATATAACGACAGGCTTTTTGTATAATATGATGAATAAAATATAAATGAATAATTAAATAATTATCTATACAATAACACAATTAAATAAAATTTTAAATTTTGCAGTTCGAATAACCAGCAATTATCATAATACTGCAAATGGTAATAAGGAATAGCAAAACAAAAAAGATACTTTGATCATTGATGATTTCAAACCTATATTTCCACCTCCCTATAAAGCCATTTAATTTTAAAATATTTTAGGCCATATTTCTATAATTTATTAAGAGTGTTTTTGCAAAATATAAAAAATTAGGTATGTTTCCTTTTTTCATATAAATTTTCATATTTCATATAAATACATTATAACACTATCAATCATAGAATGATACCCAGGCTAGTTTATAATAATATAAAAACTTAACGTATAAATATATTTTGTAAATTACATACAAAAATATACATATGACCTACCGACATAAAAAAAATAACTAAAGCTTAGGAATACTAAATAATAACTGCAAATAACTTTTTATTTTAAAATTGGAAAACCGAGTTAAATATAACTTTCACAGCCAAGAGTTGCGTTTATTTACAGGTTGTTTTGATGATTTAATTACTCGACGATTTTAGTTAAATCTTCTTTTTCTTAAAATATATCTTAATAATTAAAATTGTCATGAAAAAATTAATAAAAGTCAATAATACAAAATTAAGATTATTTACATTGAAATTTCGGTTACAAGGTTTCCTATAGTTTTAGTTTCACTAATTTAGGCCCAATTCTGAACTTAATCATATAATTTTTGTTACATTGTTGTCTATTAACATCACACGATCTTATAAAATTGTTTTTATTTAAATTTTATTTTTTCTGTATGAAATTATCCACGTTTATATTTGCCATTCATGAATTAGAATAAATTAATTACTATTTGGTTTGTTGTTAGATCTGTAGAACTGATTTCAACAAATACCAGCTTCTCCATTTTCTCTCATGCTCTTTCTTATTTATTTATGTGTTTTTTCTGTTTTGTTTTGTTTTTTTTGTGTGTAGTGTGGGTCTTTATGATTCATTTTTATCAAGGAAGAAAAAATATCAGGTTCAAAAACCTTCTTTTTTTTTTACCGAACTGAAAACTTCCAAATATCCGAAAAAATAGGAATTATAGAGTTATCAGGGTTCAAAAAACAAAGAGTTAGCATAATCAGTCAACTTTGTTATAACTATCAGAAAGTATTTTTATGAGTTATTCTACATAATGTAAACAACAATATTATTAATTGGCGGAACCAGAAAGGAGGAGCAAATGACTTAAATCCCCCCCCCCCCAAAAAAAAAGAAAAGAAAAAAAAATTCACTACTTCTAATCAGAAGTATTGTATCGCAATTTCAATAATGCGCTGAATTAGTTCAAATTTTTTCTTCCTTATTGAAAAATTTAAATTTTCAAATCCCAGCAGACACTGGACGGTTATTTCAAATGTTTTTTTCCCGACGATCATAGATGAACGTGGTATTCATTCCACAAAAAACAATAAGATCTCTTTTGTTTCTATCTTTCTATAATGCTCTTCAAGAGTATATGTTTAAAAGTTAAGATCAAAGTATTCTGATCAACATAATATGGTTTCAAATATACTTCAATAATTCAACAAACTTTCAAGTAAACACGCATCTAAATCAAATACAAAACCTTTCTTTGCTCTCAAGATTATTTTTATTCAAAAGCAACATATTCACGTATCATTCATAAATACCTTTTTGTTGTCTTATTGCTAAAATCGAACAATAAATATCATAGAGAGGATAATTTTTAATTTTAACAACCTCTGGAAATATATATGAACTATACTTGATGTATTATAATATAATATAATTTATAATATAAATGTACTACTTTACAAAAGTAGCAATGTTACTTTGCAAAGCGTATTTCACAAAGCTGAGGGAAAACGGTAAGTGGAGTGTAAACAAAGGCCCCGTGTTTGAACTGGTTTTGTAAGTTCTACTGGTTTCAGCTAGAATTTAATAAATTAGTTTTACTGAACCATTCAATCAATGTTCTGAGAACTCCCTATGTGAGAGTTGTAGTGGTTACTCTTACAAGTATGAAGTCATTACTTAAGGAAAATTTTTAATCTCATAATGTTGCTCCACAAAAATAAATAAATGAAAGTTGCAAGTGAATACACCAAAAATACTCAATAGTAATTCATTAGTTACATATATTTCCTTTCACATTCTTTTCTATAACTTTAATTTAAAAGTTATTATTAAATTAAAATATTCATATTTCTTTATTCCTTGTGGACTATATAACTTTAATGAATCTATATATGTATAATCAATATTGTAAATATATAATGTATATTATATAAATATATTAACATGTATGAATAGATTTTATTTTTTCAAATATCTCGCACAGAAACAATGTCCTATTACTTATTGATTGAAATAAATTCAATTATTTTATGGAATCATATCTAAAGGTAATTGAAAATATCTGAATAAAACACGTCAATTGAGTTAGTTCATTATAACTGTGGCATTCTAACTTTAAAATGGGCTGCTCCTCTTATAATGGTTAAACAGAAAATGGCCTTGTTTTGTACAATTCTTTTCTATTCATCTATTTGAAAATATAATTATTCC
>NW_027114133.1:152514-159279 GCF_000696795.3 Halyomorpha halys
AATACATTAAAACAAAATTATTTTGAACTTAGTAGTCATTCTTTGGCCAAAAGAGAATAATATATCTTTTTACAATAACCTCAATTTCTACACAAACAAGCTAGCATATACGTTTAAGCTAGGCTCCTTACATTATATCATAATGTGTACAATAATAGTAGCATTAAACATTACAATAATAGTACCGTAATAGTAGCATTAAACATTACAATAATAGTGCCGTAATAGTAGCATTAAACATTACAATAATAGTACCGTAATAGTAGCATTAAACATTACAATAATAGTACCGATTGTTAACTCCTTAGACCTTGAGGTAGGTATATGGTAATTTATTAATTGGTTCATGTTAGCAGAGTTAGAAATTATATTTTTCAAGAAAAAGCCAATTAGAATTTATAAACAAGGAATGCGGTTAAACCATAAACCTTTATTGTGTGTATTGATTACTATAATGAAAGATGAATTAGGAACACTATTGGTCAAGTTAACAATGTTTATTACAGAAAAAAATACGAACAAATTAAGCAATATTTGAGAATAAATTTTTTTTTTTTTTTTCAGACACAGAAAACCAACATCGTAATTAAATCATATGGCGAGTGATTTCAAATGGGTTTGCCAATATAACGAATATAAACATAATGAAACATATAATGCATTATAAATAAAAAAGGGTTTATAAGAAATATTTGAGTGAAATAAAAATGTTGATAATACTTTTGGCAGTGGCAAGCCCATATCAAACATGTCTCTTCGCTCTGACCGATCAGGCGTTAAACTGAGATTAGAATCATACCAAATTATATCCACAACTATGAGTACTTTCATGATGTGTCTGTTGTTTACCGCAGATTAAATATGAGGAGAAGGTGGCCGGTGGTGCGGTCAGTGGGATGATAGAATGCTAAATAATAACAGTATAAATTAAGAACTGTCTATAAATATTATAATTGGAAGTAAACGTTATAATATTGGAATATTGAGAATTTATATAAAAAGATAAACATTGAAAATATGGAATACCTAATATATCATAAGTTTGAAGAATTATTTTTATTATTTTCTATTTTATCATGATTGTTACCTTTTTTGTATTTAGTTCTGATGAAGGCTAAAAATTTAGGCCGCAACGTTGGCACAAATGAAATTACTTACACCTATTTGTGTTCATTACTCAACTGACCATATCTCCGACCATCTTTTCTTTCATTTGAATTTTTTAAACGTTTTTACATGATGGTCGAGGTAATTACAAGAGAGGTTAAACGGTAAGTATAAAGAAGCCGTAATTACAACCAATTGTATTTGAACTAATGATAAAGTCGTTTCTCTCATGCAGAGTTAAGGTCTATTCTTATAAGCCTGGAGGAACTTGCCGGGGTTAAGTAACCCTTGCGGAACGTTTTATTGCTCCCAAAAAGAAAATAAACTCTTTACTTTCATTATTTGCATAGGTATCTAAGTTAATGTTTTATAGTTGAAGTTTTACATATCACTATTTACATATCTATATGTTTGAAGTAAAAGATAATTTCTCACATAACTAAAACTGTCTACGTAAGTTCTCCTGCAAATATTTCCATATGTAGAACTAATTAGAATAACTTTTTAATTATTACTGTAATCTAAATGTATTACTATCCGCAAGCCCACAGAACTGTAATTCAGTCAGACCTTATCATAACCTGATATATAAAAATATAAAGAATTTATTAATATTTGTATAATTGCTATCAATTTACCCCTAAAATTATTGTTTATTCATTATTATCTCAAAACCTCCTCACTATTCAGTGTATTATATTTCCTCCCAGTTATGCAACGATAATAGTTTTGTCTTCGACCTTATTTATATTAAATACTGCGAGAGCGATAAATAATAACATAAATAAGCCGATATAATATAATTCGAATATTTAAGCCTCCATACACAACTTTAGCACCTGAGCACCCGAATAAATCAGTCACTAAAGCCTACGTAGGTAACAAAAGACATAAGACACATTTGAGGGATGCTTGACCAAAGTAAATCCTTTACTAATCATGCTCTTGTAGGCCAAATTAGAATTTTACAAATAATTCGCGAAAATATAAGTTAAATCTAAATATACATAATATATATATATATTTTATTCACTGACACATTTAATAATAAATTAGGTTTAGAGCAGAATATCATAAAATTATGTTTAGCAATGGAATTTATTTTCATCACTATAAGAATACTTAATTGAAGAAATTAATGAGATCATGTGATTAAGTATTAATATTGACAGATTAGCTCAGATTATGGAGTGATGAGCATAAATAAGTAAAAGTTACTTTTATTTATATAAGTTTCAGCCTATTATTTATGTAGTACCAGATCGGTCTGGTGGGTCTTACTTGGTTAATGTAAGAGGTTAATTTTTTTTTATTGTAACAATTGATTACGGGGGGGTATAGTCTCATAAAAATGACACCCCTAACTACATACAATATTATAAATAAAAAAAATTGAATAATAATTATAAATAAAAGGAATGCTAATAACAAAAACAATGTCATTTATAGATTTAACAAAATAAATAATTGACTTATAATGGAAAAAAATAAGTGAATTTAAGAAAAAAAAGATACTATGATAAAATAAAATTTTAGAGTGACAATAACAGACCTAATAAATGTAGAGTTTATAATATGATATTATAAACTTGGCTTCAATTTAAAAAAAAATGGCTTCAATTTTCGGGTTGTGGTTGGGATTCCCAAGTTGTAGGTCACTGGTCCTTTAATTGTAGTTATCTGGGAGTGGAACTTCATGAACCTTTTTTTGATGCAATCCTCTATTGCCTGTATTTAAAATTCCCGATGAAATAGGCTATTTCTTACAAAGCAAGGACTTTATGTTGAAAAGATTGTAATTTGTTCCTTTTCGTTAAGGATACCGCTCCCCAGTCTGGTGGGTCTGGATTAAGTTTCGAGACCGCCGAAAAGTAAATATTAACTGCCCTAGGTGGGAATCGAACCCACAACGATTTGAACCGAGCGCACTGGAACCTACAGCCCAACCCGAATGGCCATCACGTCCCTGAGAGTAAGACTTAGATACTCATCAAGACTTGGAATTTTTCATGCTTATTCAGTAGACACCGCGTAGGCTTCCACCATGATAGGCCCTTTGGGTCGAAATCTTCTACATATCTTTGATATTTAGTACATGCCCATTCTTACAGATCCTTTTTTTTTTTCATATTTGAGGTGATTCCATTTCTTATTGTGAACAGGGTTTCCAGTGCGCATCCACTGTACTATTGTATGATTTTTTTCTTTAATGACTTTTAAGAAATTGTTTTTTCCCCTTAACTGGAAGGGTCGTACAGTTGCTTCGTGTAAACTGTTGGTAATAGATTCACCCAGCCCCGCTATATTTTCGTCGATTTCTTGAACGGTTGGAAAATGTTTTTTTTAATTTTAAATTCTCATTGACTAGAATTTTTTACGTTTCCCAGTCGATCATTTCAATAATGAGGGATTGTCTTTTTGTTTCTGTGTGTATTTCAGTAGAGAAATTAATTAATACTGGGATATGGTCCCAATTAAAAGCTGTGATTACTTGAGATGAGAGAGGAAATCGAAAATGTTTTGCCAATACAATATCCAAAATGTCAGGTTTACAGCCTGGTCTGTAAAACGTAGGTTCATTTGGTGCATGTATTTGAATACTGTGCCTTGAACAAATCTCAAGCAAAGTATTTCTACTAGTGCTAGAATATGATTTACGGCATCGTCAGTAAATATTCTTACTATTTATCTCTCCTAAAACTAAGTATGGTTCTCTGGTGGTAACAGTTTTAAAATTTCGTACTGAAGTAGTATTTTATTCGGAGGTTTATAAGCAAAGTTTCAGCCTAAATTGCAGGCCTTCATCAGGAAAAATTTGAGGAATACCTCACCAAAGTATGCCCAAAGTATTTTTTTTTTTTTTTAATAATTTTTTGAGGTTTATTACTTCCATAATTTTCAATAAATTATTATTTATTTATTCATTAACATTGTACAACGTTTCGGGACCACTGTCCCATATTCATGCACTATAAAAACCTATAACAATATTAAAAACTATATAACACCAATCTTCTACTTTATATATTTTATTTTATACAATAAGACACAACTAAACACTTAAACACACATTACGCAGATATTATAAATAGACTTAAAATAAAAACATAAAAATCAGATAAAATAAACAGGTTTATGTGAAAAATAAAAAATCACTAAGTTTATAATAAATAAAAAACAGGGAGGTAACCAAAACAGCACACTGGACATGAGATAAGGTCCAAAGAGATAGTAAGAAATGTAGAATGATAGCTGTGCCACAGAGAAGTGAAGATGCAAAAATGGAGGACATGATTTCCCATATGAAATCATGAGGTGACTTTTATTGTATAAAATAAAATATATAAAGTAGAAGATTGGTGTTATATAGTTTTTAATATTGTTATAGGTTTTTATAGTGCATGAATATGGAACAGTGGTCCCGAAACGTTGTACAATGTTAATGAATAAATAAATAATAATTTATTGAAAATTATGGAAGTAATAAACCTCAAAAAATTATAAAAAATTGACTCACCAGACTTCCTAGAGAGATAATCCAGATTATTATATTTATAAAACCAAACAAAACCATAATATATGCTAGTTTCAGATAAGTTAAAAAAAAATTAATTTTCTATTCAGAAAGTAAACTTATTTATTTATTAAGAGAAAGCTCATACGTTGCTCCAATCCCCTTTTCACTTTTAATCCTACCAGTTCAAATATTTACTTAGCATTCAGATCCTAAAGAATTGATGTTAAATAGATGTTTCCAATCTTTAGTCCAAATGAATAAATATGTACATATACTTTATTTGGACTATTTTACCGAAACTATGCCAATTCATCGGTAACAAGTGAAATTATGTTGTGCATCTCTTTTATAGCCTCTAGTTCTGTGGATGCGAGCTGTCTCCGGTAGGATGCATGCGGGACATGGTAGAGCCCCATCAGTAAGTCACTCGACCGAGAGCTGGGCTGCATTACAGTAAAAGTTCTAGCTATACTTTTCTCAATAATTACCTCCCTCCTAATATTACATAATACGATCAATAAAACACATTATCTTCAGCAACAAGATTATGATGTAGTTGGGTATTTACCTTTCTAGACCAAAGGACACTCGGCACAGGATTTCCAGAAGCTTTGCATTCCAATGTAACTGTTCCTGCATTTCTTGCTGTTAATTGTCCGCTGGCTGGAGATGTTCTAATGGTCGGTGGAACTGAAAAAAAAAATACAGAAAAATTCTTTTATATTTTAATAATAATTGGTGATGTATATCATAGTGTCTATTTATCTATCCATTTAGTCCAGGAACATTTATTGAGATATAAATGGATTCCGGACCTAAGAGGTAATTCTGTAGGACAAGAGGGAAAGAACTATAACTTCAAGTATGTAGATGAATTATAAAATACTGATGAAATGAAAAAGGCATTCGATGATATCTCGACATATTTTTAATTTTTTTCCCACAAGGTAAAAAACAGTTTTGTTAATAAAAGGAGATATTACAATGATATCAAGTTATTTGAATCGATGATACTATCACACATATTAAGAAAAAAACATGAGAAAAAATTACAATTGATACTGTTATCAAAGAACATTATTGAATGTTTTTAAATTCTTACCAATAGAAGTAAATAATTTTATCGTTATTATTACCCAATATTAATAATTAATAAATATTATGTTATAGTTTATAAATATTTATGAATAATTTCGTTAAAATAAATTATTGGAATAATTACTAGTAGGAAATTTCCTTTTCTTTTTAATGATCGATATTTTTATTTATAAACTTGTCTACGAAAATAAATATGTTAGTATGTTCAATTTCTTTCAAGATGGAGAAAAAATCCATTTATGCAATAGAGTGAAATAGAGAACAAAATTTTCTGCCCATTCGGATTAGAAGCCTACTCCTAGGAGTAAGTAGCATCGTGCCTTATTGCGCTCCCCTAAATAAATTTATAGTTATTTATTATTTATTATCGAAAAATTAATATTGCCTTTAGTCCTTTTTAACTTGAGGATATATTTCCTTTCTTCATTAGTTTATTCGGAAATGTTCTGAGATGCAGGTTTTGTGATTTGTTCTAAAATTGTATGCTAAGTGCAACGATCAGTAGAAAAATATCAGAATCCTAACAATTTCAAAAAAGTTTTTTTTCTATTTTTATTTTTATAAAATATTTTCTATGTTTCAAGGTTCCTGATTTGCCATTAGAGAATCAATTTATCGATGAAGTATAGCGTGAAAGGTTTTCGCAAGCGTAAGCGAAAGTAAATGATGCTGTATTATTAAATTGATACGATACACATTTTAAAATAATTTTCAATTTTCCTCCTAAATTATAGGTCTTCCTCAAAACAATGGAGCCTTAGTCAGCTGTTACTTCGATGTCAGCTGACTGAGATCAGCTGATCGCATGTATATAAAGAGATGTACCGAACCCAATAAAGTTATAACACGAGGAGGCCCCTCACCTCCGGACTCAAATAGTTGCTGAAAGGATAGCTCATATGTAAAATTAAATATAACAGGTAACCTTTAAATACCAAAGGTAGCAAAAGGTAAGACACAACACGAATAACTTTTTCTTTCTACACAGTAATGCACTACTAACTCACATTTTATTTCTGTTTTAGAGGGTTCGGGAAAAAAAA
>NW_027114133.1:159349-164280 GCF_000696795.3 Halyomorpha halys
TTTTTTGACATTTGACTTTCGCCGATACTTAACTTATATATATATACATATTTTCCCTGCAGTTATACAAATCATCCCGAGCCCAGGTAGGGAGGATGTAAAACTAGTAGCAAGTGGAAAAGTTAATAATTAGTTAATGTTCAATTCGATATTTTTGCTAATTTTGTTTCAATTTAAACGATTTTTTTATTTAAAGAACTTGAATATTTTTCTCATAAATTATCATTATGTGTATATTTTTCCATTTCTGCACAAATAAAAAGTTCTTTTCTTCATAACCTTTTTCCCCTCTATGTGCTTAAAGTTTTATACTATTCATAAGAAGTTAGTTTTTAAAGAATTATTTTTTTTTTAAACCAAGTTTTATTATCAAGTTGTTAGAGCCGTTATGGGTCTAAGCTCTTGAGAAAAATAGGTCTTTTGCCTACTGGGCACAGGACGCCATTCACAATAGGAAAAATTTAGAACGATAACTTTAACTTCAACTTACCACCCTACTTACGCCCCCATATTTTGTATAGCTTGGATGGTGCGTGTTGAATGTGTTATCGCAATGTTTTTAATTTCTAAAAAAACTAAAGAACTGGTATTTTGGTACCTAAGAAATCGTAATAATCGATTAGGGGCACACTAATACATATCATAGATCAGCAAAGGTGTTGGCATTTAATTCATTTTATTTATTAATTATGGACGCTACTGAGCCAATTAAATTTTGTATATAATAATTACTTACAAAACTCCATTATTAAATGTCACTACAGAAATGTAAATAATAACGAAAATCTTAGAATATAAATAGGATTTCGAAAGCAATATTTCCAAACTCTAGACATTTTTTTTTACCTCAAGAAAAAGAATCGCAATAAGAATTTGATGAAATATTGGAATGCCTGAGTGTCAGCTCGGAACCTATCCAAATAGAAAGTCGGTGATGAAATTTAATAAGAGGACCCGAGCTATGGAAACTATGTGGCTAATAGATAACCTCTGTTTTTCTTCCGGAATAGTTTTGGTCACCATCGAAGGAATCCGTTGAGTTATTGATGGACCTGGAGAGGACAATGGCTCTACCTGTCTTCCGGGTGTTGTAGCTGTTTTATGACTTGGTTAACAAAGGAACGAAAGACCTAGTTCTCTACCAAAAGGGAGCCTCCAAAATTGGCATAGTTCCTAGTTTCTTCAAAGGACGAAGGGTTTAAGACGGTTAGAAGACGTTTAACATAGTTGATAAATATCTCATTGCTCTGGGATGGCTAACCGCTAAATAAATGAACGGTTTTAACAACACAAGTGTATTTATGAATTATGTTTTGAAATTTATTTTCATAATTTTAGAGAATCTAAATTTTATGTTGTAAGAGTAAAGAAACCAAAATTGAGCTCTGATAGACTTTTAGAAAATTCGTAAAATGTAATGATAGATTGTAGCACAAAAGTCAAGAAAATTTTTTATAGGATACCGCAGCAATCTTCAAATTTTGATAGTTTCAAAAGGACGTTAAAATATATTTAAAAAATATAAATGGGACTCTGCTAGATCAATTCGAATTTGAAGTATAATTCAATTCATTTGTACTGGAATATTTTGGAGAAACTTTTAATTTCCTTCAAAACTAGGAAATGCATACTTTCCTATATACAACATATAATAATTTATAAAAATATATATGCTTTATATTTCTCTTATTCTGGCAACCACTGGAGAGACCAAGTTTCTTTTATTGTAAATGTATATACTTATTACAATAACAGAAGGTTGGTCTCTCCAGTGGTTGCAAAGCATTTTAATTAATATAATAATATAAGAGTAATAAATGTTTAATGTGCCCTAGAGTAACTTTACTAGCTATTTAACAGGTTTTATTATTGTATCTTTCTTAAGAAAATATTTCCTTTTGTCCTATCGTTTGAAATGATTATTTTATTTATTTATATATCATTATTTTGCAACGACATATTTTTGCTGAAATATATAAAGGGCCAAGGTGTTTGGCGGGCACGTAATATCAATGAAAACATACGACAATACATTTTCATGTAGGAGAACCGGTTTCCTGAGCCTCCTATTTAGTCCATAACCTTAATTTACTGCTGGTATGGATGTTGAGTAAGAACTAGAAATCTCTACGTCTGCTTTAGGATATGGTAGTATTAAAACAAAATTCTTTCCGGGCAAATAATTGAAGTGCCATAAGATACATAAATAAATTCAGTTTTTGTGCAGTACGATTCGATCAGATCGAATCGCGAGAGGAAAGTGTCGACATGGGGTTATCAAGGATTTAAAAAAAAAATTATAATAAAGAAAGCGAAAGGCCTCAAATAATATAATTAGTAAATAAAAGTAGTTAAACTTTTCAACAGTATTTTAATAGCAGAAATAAAATATAAGAAAACAATTCTAAATTGTTTTCTTATTATTATTATCTTATATATAATAGAATATATTGGCCTCTAAATAGAATTTAAATTTTTAGCTAATTATAAATTTCTGGTACTATATGTCAGTGATAAGTATATAATTTAATTAACTTTTATTAATTTATATTGTGATAAGTATATAATTGAATTAAAAGAACCTTTTAGTTTTGTTTTTATGTATTTAATCAGTTAGTTTTTATTATTATTTTTTGTATTCCTGCATATAAAATTATTTATATACAATTATAATATTATAAATTATAGGTTATAAGTAAGAGTTGCCACTCTGTTTTTTGCCAATATATGATGTACAATAAAAATTACCTTGTAATTGTTCTAAAGGGCCCTAGTCCCAGAATAATAAACTATTTTTCATTTAATTTAATATCCAGCATGTGTAGTATGTCTTTGCAAAAAATATTTGATATTGCAATGTTACCATAAAATTAATAGGACTAATTATTATGTTGTTATAGTACTTTTTCTCAGTAATTAATTTTATTGTGGTAGCATTTTAATTGAGTAATTGCTCTCTACAATGTCTGTTTTTTATTTGTATATTTTATTGACATTTCAATATTGGGTTTATTAAACTTTTACACCATTATAGCTGTTTATAGAGAGTGGCAACAAATAATATTGTTTCTACCTTACTTTTGAAAACTAAATAAATTCAAGGATTCCAATTAATATTTATTCCGAATTTTAAATTTATAATATAACTTTCTCTGGAGAAATCTGGCTAAAGTTATCTCCATTTTTAAATATTAGTAACTACATAAAAATATATATTTTTTTTATTTATTGTATAAATGTTTTTAGTTCAGTTGTGTTACTTCTCTTTCACTGCTTTCTTAATTTTCTTTCATATAGATTTAAATAAAAATTCTAAAAATACTTAAAGTGATAAGTTGACATTTTTTTTTCTCTCATTTAATAATTTTCTATTTGTTAGCTTAATTTCTACATCGAGAAACTATACAATCCCAGGGTCGGAATAAATTCATTTCTTTCTTTACTGGCTTTATAAATTTTGACTGACGCAGATAGGAATCGAATTCACAATCTCCCCCAACGTGATAAGCTATGAGGGAGGCCCTTCATTCCCAGTTTGGTTGCTTATTGAAGATTTGTTTCTTTTTTAAAATTATGCTGTTTTCCAAAAAAAAAAAAAATAATAATAAAATCAAATTTTAAAGTTTATTTTTTAGATGTTTCATTACATTTGCTTTAGTTTATTTTCCATAATTTTTTATCTCTAATTAATTTTTTTTTATATCATGTAAATTCTCTTAAAACTTCTATGAATAATTCTACTTTCTACTTTCTTTTATTATTTTATAATTGTTTAGTTTCCATTTCATTATATTTATTTGTAGAAATTACCTTATCTTAGAAAATATTCAATTTGTTGTATGAATGTTTTTATTATTTATTTATTTTAGTTCAGTTGTTACATCACTCATTATTTAATTTTTTTATTTTATGCCACGTGCATATTTATTAAATTCTTATAAATAATTCTACTTGTTCAGAATTTTTTCCTTTATTATATTTTTTATTTTTGTATGATTCATGTTTCTCATTTCGTTTTGCAATTCCTTTGTTTATCTATCTTTTTTTATGTATGTTTTTTATATTTAGATTAGGTAATAAACTTTAGGCACGTCTCCTACTTACATTATGATATTTCGCCTTTGTTTGTACTCCTTTTACATAAACTACTCTTGCAAGGTTACTATTATAAAGAAAGATCTGAGCTTAATCTAGCAATATATCTAGTAAAATATAAGGGGTTCTGAGCTATTTGCGTCAAAAAGATTAAAAATATTTATTACGGATTTATGATGTTTTTCTTTTTAATAGTACATCTTTTGAGAGCCAAATTGAAGTAAGTCTCAACTGTTATTGTTTCTTGTTTGACGTCAAAAGTCCTGAAAACATGTTATCCAATTTCAGGTAGTGGATATAGCCGTTTCTTAATTTTCAAAATTATAGTCCTTTTTTTAAGCTAATCTTCGCACTACAAAATAAAATAAAAATATACATGGACCTCTTGATTAACACAGAACTACAACTGATGGACATGATCACCCTTACACCCTAGAACGCATCGAGTAGAAGGTTCAGAGAAAAAAATCTGATAGCTTACTTTTTATTGAACTGAATTAGTTATTAAATGAACGTACCAAAGGATTACGAATGAAAATTTTTTTCAGTTAATTAAAATGTAATAAAAAGTCGATTTTGTTCATTGAATTTATTTGATAGCATTATGAAATCTTTGAAGAATTCAGATTTTCATTCTGGATTCTTTGATAAGTATGACGTAATTTAAAAAAAAAAACAATGATATGTAACATTTGGTTTTCCCTTAACAAATAACATTAAACTAATACGATATTTATAAATGAGGAGAAGATGGTTGGGGGTGCGGTCAATGAAAAACACAAATAAGTACGATTAACTTATTTTAATGTGCCAACGTTTCGGCTAGAGTTTCTAGC
>NW_027114133.1:166370-167132 GCF_000696795.3 Halyomorpha halys
CCCCAACCATCTTCTCCTCATTCATCATCCACGGTCAACTATCTCTCATAATTATGATATTTATAAAAGTTCAATATACCCATTTTAAATGTTGATATGTCGAAGCATAAAACAAAAACAATAAGTGAATTCAATTATTTGCCAGTTCTGAACTCAGAACTAAATCGTTTTATCTCAAAACCGTCCCCCAGCAATATCGTTGAATCAGAGCAGAATAATTCAGCATTCTGAATAGATTATAATACTCATAGGTAATGGAGTAAGTTCCTGTAATGGACGAGTCATAATAGATTCAGAGCGCTTAAGAGAGTTTGTCTTATCTCAAGCTTCATTGTCTGCAAAGAAGAAAGAGCTTTGCCGTAGGGCTTAATTTAACAACCGCAAAACATTTAGCTTCAATTGTATAGCAATATCGAACAAAAATTATCATTGAAAAATGTCCTATATCGCTTATGTTAATTTACTTCATATTTTAACAATTAATTATTAATTCAATACATCAAGTAACACCTAGATCATTTATTGGTAACTTAAAAAGTTTGTTTTTGCATAAACTAATACGATATTTTGGATCTAATTTGGAATATTTGTACTTTTTATCAATTATAAGTAAAGAAATAGAAAAATATCTGCGGCCCACACAATTGCTAATGGAATTATGTTTTAAAATTTGCAACAGATTGAAACTAAAGTGGCTGTATGAATATTACATTCTATGATACAGCTCTTCAGAAACGTCCATTTATCCTAAATTAAAAAAAA
>NW_027114133.1:167508-188873 GCF_000696795.3 Halyomorpha halys
TTAGCAAGTATAATGGTGAACCCGGCTGAGGAACTAAAAAAATTAGAATATCAGTTGGCTCAGTCGACCGTTGAGCGACAGAAGCTGGAAGCCGAACTGTCAAAAGCAACAGAAAATACGCAGATCGAACTGCTTAAGATAAGGACACAAAGTTCGGCGTTCATACATGAGGTGATCAGCCAACTTGAACCCTTCACGGGGACAGTAGGTGACCTAGAACACTTCATAAAGAGCGGTGATCAAATTAAAGCTTTGATAACCGCGAGAAAGGAAACTGACACGCTACTGGACTCCGATGTGAAACTACTGGAGGCCTCGCTGGTGGGTCGGACTTCTCGGCGAGTCCTGAACGCCATACAAGGTGACTCGACGCTTCCCTGGGAAACGCTAAAGACGCGGCTCAAGAAGTTGTATGGCGGAGCCAGGTGGACCCCAGAAGAAGATGTATTTTACCTATTTAAAGAACGGAGAGTCCAAGGCCAATCAAAGGGCGAGTTCGCGGAGAAGCTCCTGCTCTTACATAATAGGCTGATGGAGAAGATGCTGGAAACATGCGGTCCAACAGAGGGTGCTCAAAAAATGGAGTTTCTAAGAGGAATATTGAAGGTCCAATTGAACCACTATCTCGATCGACCAGGATCATTACCTAGGGATCGCGGCTTCATAGAATGTGCCCACGAGCTGGTGGATGCAAGCGAGCGTAATGAAGCCCGTTTCGGAAACCGGAGGCGGATTGGACTGAAGTCAGATCACCGAGAAGACGTCAACGCAGCCCGACAAGGCGGATTAACCGCAATACGAATTTTGAAAAACGACCAAGCAAGGGACCAGATGATTGGAGGCGGAGATCAGAGAGGCGCTGTTACGAGTGGAACCGCACAGGTCACATTGCATCGCAATGTAAGCTCACAAGGTGCTACGAGTGTGGCAGGCAGGGGCATGTCGCAAGAGAGTGCCGGAGGCGCACGCACCGACCAACCAGGAGGGAACCACAGCCAGAGCCGATGGAGGTCAATAACCAGGACTGGAGCGGGAGACGAACCGGAGAGAGAAGTAGAAGGCACTACACCAGCGACGAATCTTCGGGAGACGAGAGCGTCCGCTCTGGGCGCAGTTGTCTGGCTGCAACGAGGCATGAGGTAAGCAGGGAGAATCCTTCAATCTGCACATTAAACATAAAACACGTTCACATCCGATAAAAACCTAATGAAATAATTTTTCAGACATTAAGCAATGGAATAATATTTAATATCCTCTAGAATATTTCAACGTAACATAATGATCAAAAACAACCGATTAAATACTTAAGAAATAAGAACTGTGAGTCATCTTTTAATTGATTATTAAACTGCGAAGATAAAACACAAATAGCCATATTGAAAATACTGTGAATTTTCGAGTACTCTTTAATCACAAAACCTTATCGTGAACATTACTTAGAACTGAACATAAGTATAAGGAAAAACATTAGTACATATATTCTTTATATACACATTATATATAAGAATACATTTATTCCTGTGGTGGGATCAGTAGGAACTGAATTCACTGGCTATGCGCACAAATGTATATTGACAGTACATATTCAATTTTAATACAGAATAAAAATAGCACACATCTACAAGGTACGATGACTGTGCGAATAGACATTTTTTTTTTAAATTTCAAAAAGTAGACCGAGTATTTACAACACACGAGTGTTTAAATCCTTTTCCTCATGCGACAAGAGTTCACGGAGGGAGTTAAAGACCTCTCGCGGCCTCAATACGGATTTCGTAAAGAGCGATCCACGATAGATGCTGTTGGATTGGTAGTCGAAATAGCCCGCACAGCAATTGCAGGAGCAAGGTAGAGGAGAGGTGCTAAGTGATATGCAGCAATCATCAATCTAGACGTTAAGAATGCTTTTAACACTGCAAGATGGACCTGTATAATAGATGCCCTACGGACTATGGCGGTGCCACCCTATCTCATGAGAGTTCTTACAGACTACTTCAAAGATATATGGTATATAATGGCCAAAGGAGATACAAGGTGACTGGTGGTGCCCCACAGAGATCGGTATTAGGGCCTCTACTATGGAACGTCATATACGACGCAATCTTCAAATTGACAATGCCGGAGGGAGCCACAGCTGTGGGATTCGCAGATGACGTAGTAGTTGTAGTGGCTGCGAAGTACCTGGAAGAAGTTACCCTCATCGCAAACCAGGCTGTTGCTACGGTCCGAGGTTGGTAGCAGGAAGCAGACTGAGTCTATCACTGTCACGGTTGGTAGGCACGAAATACGTTCTCAGTCTTGCTTAAAATACCATGATCGATGAGTCATGATCGATGAACGTCTCCGCTTTAATGTTCACACGGAGTATATCAGCGCCAAATCTGCTAAAGTAGCATCTCTTTTGTCACGCCTTATGCCAAACGTTGGAGGTCCCAAAGAAAGTAGCCGAAAGCTCCTTGGTACTGTTGTTCCCTTCATTATATTATATAAAGCCCCGATTTGGAAAAAAGCGATGGTTACGAGAAGAGCAAAAAATAACCATCGACCAGAGCAGCAGCGTTCGGAGGCTGTAAATTCCAGATGGTGGACTCGCAGGTTAACATATATCGGCACGTGGTATGGTCGCCAGCATGGTGAGGTGGATTTTTACATAACCCAAATATTGACCGGAGATGGATGCTTTAGAGCCTACCAGTACCGCTTCAAACTGGACAACACCGCAGAATGCCCTGGATGTCAAACTGTCGAGGAAACCGCGGAGCACGTGTTTTTTACTTTCATTCGCTTTGCGGCAGAAAGACGTGAATTGGAGAGAATGTGTGGAGGACGCATCACACCAGAAAACGTGGTGAGCTATATGTTACTCTCAGATCAGCACTGGAACGCAGTGAAGAAATTCACCACAGTCGTCCTCAAGAGGTTGAGAGAGGAAGAGAGAACTAGAAGACGTGACTAGCATGGAAATCTGAAAACCACTCGAAGAAAGCGAGGCGGCACTCAGCCATTTCCCTCCATGAAGTAATGCCTAGCGGCGGTTCCGTGGAGAGGAATTAACAGGTGAAGGGCGGTGGTTTTAATGGGTAAAAATCCCACACACGGATAGGTACGAGCCTCTGAAGATTTCCACGGACTCTCGTAAAAAAAACACACATATAGGGCAGATTAAACTTGAAAGTATTAAATTAATTAAAGTTACGACTTAAATTTAATAACTAATAATCCTAGAGAATGGGTGCTATGATGGTATGTTTTCTTTCATTGTATTTATTGCTATTTGTTCGGTTTCAGCATGGAAGGCAACTTAGTAGCACCTTAATGAGGACTATGGGACTTGTTTGTCTGAGACAGAGGAATAAATTGACAATAAGTTACTAGCAATGATTAGTAAAATTTACAATTCTGGCATTGAAGACATTAAAAAGCAAATTTATTCATATAAACTATACATTTGAAAAAATATATAAAACTGTCAGTTATGATTCAGATAAATATCATAACTTAGTTCGTTCATCTTTTTATTAAATATAATAAATGAAGTTTTGTTTAATTGTTTTCTGTTTATTATTTTCACAACTACATTATTTTATTATATCACAAAAAATAAATAACAGTATGTATGTAGACAAATATCCGATGAATATCAACTCTAAAGTTTTCAATATTAAAGTTAGTTCTCTAGGAATTAGTGAAATATTTTATTTTTATTTATATTTATTATTTTAATCAATAAATATGCTTCTTAATATGTTTAATGTTAAAGGAGGGAATTATACCGTTCATAGCTTGTTCATCTATTCTTCCGTCTCAGACAAATCTATATTTAGTTAATTAATAATAGTAAAATAAATTAATTCATTTTTATATTTAATTGATCATTTAAAGATTTAAAGGCAGCCTTGAGGTTATTCTTTCAAATTCATACGGAAATGTTTACGAAATTGTTTTTGGAATATACAGAATAGTTAATTGGATTAGAACAATATTTTTAAATTAATAAATTAATTAGCTAACTCATATGAAAAAACCAAACAAAAATAGGTTTAGGAAGAGTTTAGATGAGTCATGTCTTAAATTTATGTCGAATAATTTAATTCATGGAATTCACAAGTTTACAATATTTCAGCTTCAAACTTGAAAACAAATCATAAATAGTTATGATTGGAAACAATTTTAAAAGCACAATTTTTTTTTCATAAAACATTATGATGACGAAAGACATTTGACACTAATGTAAGTTAAAATAAATATTATGGGTTAAAGTATTCAATAGCATAACAAGTTTTCCTTTTAATATTAGTTTATATATATATCTTTAAGTTTGCCATTTAATCTGAAAATATAAATTTATTTCAGTGCTAAGAACAAAAATTCAAGAAATAGATGATCATTACCACGAGCTTTTAATGACTTGCAACGGACTTTCTTATCTCGTTACCTCAGAGGCTAAGAGGCTCCTCATTTACCAAAGGATTTTTTTAATCACTTAATGAGACTTAATAACCGCTTGGAAAATAATTGCAATTTACTACGGGTAATTTCCTTCAGTCTTATCTTCAAGTAATGAGAAAATGATTTTTTTTTTTTTTTTTTCGAAAAAATGATTTCACCAAATCTTGTAAGATATTACAAATAGGTTATATTGTTGTATCGAGTATAAATGAGTTGTATTTTATTACTTTTATTTAGAAATTAAATATATGAATTATCGGGCATTGATTACACACAGAGAAAGAAATTTATTCAATCATGCTGCCCAAATACATCGGGTTGCTACATTACACAGCATACTGATCAATCCGTGACTGGACATATACAAATTTATAATAGTTATTAGTATAACGAAAACAAGGTTGTATTAATTAAACTCACTAAATCAATAAAATTAAAATTTGGTCAAACAAAAAATTAAGTAGAAGAAAGGACGCTAATAAGTTAAAATTACGTGATTTTCTACCTATCTTTCAGTCAAAGTTATTTAAAAAAAACTTTTATCATAAATGATAACACACAGAAAGAAAAAAATACATTGTATGAATTCTCACTTCATATAGTTTCTGAAGCTATGATTTAATTTTTAACTCTTAAAATTGATAATTTTATTGTTATTCCTATCATTATTATTATAGTTGAAATATTTTTTTTCTGAAAAAATAAATAATTGTTCCGAAATCGTAGACATTTAGTAGCATAAAGAACAAAAACTGTTTACCCCCTAAATCCATGCAATGATAAAACGGTCAATATTGTCTTATTAAGAATATTGCTATATCAATAATTTTTATTTCACAACATAACTCTAAGCCTCTTTATAGATAATGTAAATATAGAAGAGGTAATATTTCTCAAATATTCCATTTTTTTTTCCACTGAAAATTTTAATAAATATAATTCACTTTTAATTAAACAGGAAAAATATTGGTACATTTATGTTTTGAATGTACGCCAAATTATTTTTAAAATATGACTAAGGCTGAGAATAGAGAAAAATAACTTAATGAATTCCCTTTTGAAAAAAGTACAAATATCGCTGTCAACATATGCTTACTCGAAACAGTTTTTCGCAGCCGGGCCAGACATAAATCTTGCTGCCACTCAGGATTCGAATAAAGATATCACAGGGAGAACCTGTCAGTTCTCTCTATTCACAACAATGTTTGATGTCTTATTTCTTTCTAATTCTATTACTTATTCTTTTTAAAACTTGTTTTTTATATAAAGAACCCTTTACTTTTTTTTTTATTATTATGAGTTATAATAATGTATGGAAAAAAAAAACAATTTGGGAATGAGAATGCCAAGTATCTTTATTAATATCAAATATCATAAGAGATCCGTAAGCTTGTAGGCACAGTTTATTCGATACCGGTTCAGTATTTTAAAAAAAATACGGGATAAATTACATTCTTCTTTGACTAATTCAACCAATCTTGGGTTTCGTATATGGAAACTTTATCTTAAAATTGTCAACTGAATTCGCAAAGAATTTTATTATTACACTATTTTTTTTACGTTTAAAAAATTTAGGAGGGTTATGGTAGGGTGCATGTCCGCTGAAACGTAAATGTTCAAACAGCCAGCTTCAGACCCATTTTAAAAGTATTTTTACAAATTTTTTCTTATAGATGAATACATGCACAATGTCAATTTCTATAAGACGTTTGGAAAGTAAAGTGCGGAAATTTTATAAAGTATCGTGTATTGTCACGGTTCTGTCAATAACGATTATGCCCTCTTTACTAAATTCGAGGGGAGGAAAATCATGACATGCTGATGAATCTTGATTGGGAGTGCTAAAATTAAGACTTCGATTGTTTACTAAAGAAACAACGTGGATAGTGAAATTCAAGTAAACAAAATTCAAGTAGTGTACGTTATACAAATGTTTTAACTAAGGAAGAAATAATTATTATATATTAATATTTATAGAAAAATGAAAGTGTAGTGATTATGTATTTAAAAAGACATATTGACTCTTTAAAAAAGGTATTAATTTTATAAACTGGTAAGAGAAATTTTAGATTGGTTGAGAAGATTGGGAAAAGACCTGAACATCGATGAATAAATGCACAAAATAAAGCTAACAGGAAGGAGTTTTCAACAAAATACTTAGAACGATAAAAAATTAAATGTTTTTGTCTATTTCTCAATTTTCACGAGAATACATTATCCTACAATATATTTATTTACAACATAAATCATTCACATTTTGTATTACATTAGTATAAAGTAAATGTGTTGTGTTATGTAGTATAAAGTAAAAATTTTCTTTGTTAACATTTACTAAACCTTCTACCTATCCAGAGAAATACATGAAAGAAGCATTATTCTCTCGTAGCTTCTTTCACATTGATTTATTTTATTAAAAAATAAAATAATTGTTTTTATGAACATTAAATTTTACACCAAAGTGTTTAAGAGATTGTATTAATTTTTTTTCAGCTTGTTTGAAGTAGTTTCATATTTTTGAAAATTAACAATTATGTAAATTCTGAAAAGAACTTACATTTATACTTTTTTGTAACAATACCCCTTATGTATAAGAAGATGGTCAGGATTGCTGTTAACCCGCATATATGTATTTAAGTTTTACGGAATATATAATATATATATTATATATATAATCCCTTATGGTTTGATTAAATAAAGCTGCTTAAGCTGCTTTACTACAAATAAGCTTTTGGAAAAGTACAGAGTACTTATTGAAGTGGGACATGTTTCAACTAATACAAATGATGCAATGTTTGATGAACTATAAATAATCTTTAAAGAAAAAAAAACATTTTCACAATAGAGTTTTAATAAACACTTGATAACGTAGCACTCCAGCAATCCAAGGAACTACGTGTTGATTCATGCTAATTGATCCTCTTTACTGGCTGCTTAGATTATACCTCCTTCACTGTTGAGTGTTACCAAGTCCAAAACGAATGCTATTGCGGCAACACATCTCATCAAGGTTAAAGAAGATTCCATAAACAAAAGTGTAATCCAACCTCTTCTACTTCCGCTAATAATCTTACTGAGATTGGATTAACGATCCTTTTCCCCATTCTAACACCGTAAAAGGATTTATTTAATCAGCACCTCCAAAGATCTCTGCCAGTGAGATTTCGGTTGCAAGTATCATTTAGGGTACGATTATGAACATCTTTTATTTTCAAATTTTAGAAAAATATTGAATAATTACCAATTATCAATACTCAAACTGCATATAGATCTTATAAACCTACAGGTAACAACATTGAAAGTGCATAAAGAATTAAATGGATGTCTTCAGCCACTCTAGTATACCTTCATTGGCACTACTGTATAATCTTAAAATAAATAAGAATTTATCTGTTGCTAAAATATTGTTCTTTATAATTAATTTTGAAGGTGTTCAGAACTTAAATTTCTACTATTATTTACATTTTTTTTGCTCTAATTACGGAACGAAAAAGGTAAATAAAACACTAAATTCACACTTCATACCAAACGAATGCACTGCTACTAAATATATGTCTTTTGAGTATTCACAGTAATATAGTAAATAATAGCCATGATCCACATTTTTATTGAAATTTAGACCCAACAAAGACATAAAAAAAGGAAGATAACAAAATATTTACATACCTGATGCCATATTGGTAATGACAATACAGGTTCAATGCCAAGAGTCTTCAATAATTCCAACCAGAAATATATTGGGGTAAAACGACTGGTTTCAATGATAAATTAGTAGCTATTCAGAATTGGTATTAGCGTTTTGTAGCTTTTACACTCTAAAAAATTAAGAATAACTTTGAGAATCAAGGTGTTTCTTTTACCATTATGTCGCAGAGGGATGATAAAAATGAAAATTTCATCATACAACTGGATAACTTTATTTAGATAATATTTAACTATATTTAAATCCCTTTAATAAAGTTTTTTTTAAAAGGGCTGCCCATAGCTGGTTTCGTCATAGTCTTACTAATATGAAGTCTATTGGCGGTGCCGGTTCGAATCCGGCCACCACTCAATGAAAAAAGTCAACGCCTCAGGTTGACTTTTTTCATTGAGTGGTGGCCCCACAAAATGAAAAACTATGACCCCCCCCCAAACCATGGTTAGGCATTGTTTTTAATTAAGAGTTTTTTTTTTATTTATTCATATTTTTAAAACATTTATGTACTAGTTCTTTTTTAAATTTATTAAATTGTTTTTTGTTTTTTTTTTTAAACTGTTATACTGCTACGGTTGTTTTGTTGCTGTCTATTCATGATTATTGTAGACTTGCTAAATTGATCAAAATGCTTTTGCGGACCACTGGAGAGTAGAGGTATGAAAGAAACACGGAGAATGTTGAATTGGATGTAATTGTTAAATTGTTATTTGGCTTTGTGTGAAAAGGAGGTAAATTAATATATGTATATTGGAAGGAAATATAAAAAGGGAGAAAAAAAAAGAAAATTAATTTTTTGTTAAGAAAAAGTATGTAAGTGTATTTTATTTAGTGTATTGATGATAATTGTTAGTAAAACTAAAAAAAAAATATATATTGTATTGTATATAAGTCCAATTAAGGATTGATGGGCACGCCGTGTGTTATAGCAACCCAATGCATCTGGGCATCATGGCCAAATAAAGCATTTCTCCTCTTGTTATAGTTAACAAAGATGATGTGTATTATAATAAAAGGAGCAAATTTTACAAATAAATTCTGGCAAGGGAATGAAGGTCAAAAATAATTTCGTGGGATCATCAAAAAATAAATTAAAAATTCTCACCACCTCGAAATTCCTACCTTTATTTTAGGTCTCACTACCTAAAAAAACTAGTCATGTTGTATTACCTTTATCTTCAAATGTAGTTGTAAATTTTAACTTTTAGGTTACGTTTAGGTGGTAATAACCATGATATATTATCGTTTTATATAGCGCAAGAGGAAATGAGCTATCGCCTCCTACTGTGTCATAGGTGAGGGAGTGATAGGACGATCTATTATCATATACACTATATCATGATTTACGTAATGTATGTCCATCGGATATATTAATTTATCTCAGTACAATACTCCTACTGAAACTATACCAACACTATGTTAATAACTGAAAGTTTTTCATGTTAACATTTACGAAGTCATTGATGACTAATATTAAGGAGTATGAAACTAATAACGAATATTAATAGAAAACAACCAAATCCACCACAAATTAATTTATTATATACAAACAATTTACATGATTTTTGATCCGTTCGTTGCATGAGTAATAAAGATTTTTCCACACAGTAATAACGTTTAGAAAAATAAATATTATTGAAATGGTAGAACAGTTGATCTGAGGTGCACAATCACTATTAGATTTGTGATCACCTCACAATTAAAATACCATCATGCAATAATTAGTTAAAACATTTACCGTGTTATATGAAAGACTTTATGAATTACTGCAATAAAACCTTGTTAATTTCATAGAATAATTAACTACGATTTAACGTAGAATATTTAAATATATTAGAACGTGAATGTAAAATAATAAATCCTCGGCAAGGTTTATGAAATATTTGAAACATTATTCTTATCAACCAGTTAATATTTTATACTTCATCGAATCAATTTAAAAGTTTTTTTTATTTCGTTATTACAGGTCGTGAAAAGCCAGAAAGTAATCATGTATTATCTAGTATTATTTCACTTAAAAAAACTTGTCAGGAACTTCTAATGCTATAGTCACTCTTCTCATATATAAAGGTAATGGAGATCTCAAACATTTTCATATTCTATCTGTGATTAAAAAGGAAATACTTGTTTTAATCATTATTCACTTTCTTAGATTTTTTTTTATAATTTATTTATTGATATTTAAAACTATATACACATATATACAACAAGTAAATTTGCTGTAGGTGACATAGTAACATGATAAAAACATGTGGAGAATCTACCCACGGATAGAACTCCAATTATATTTCTAGAGAAGAAGATCCCGAGGCCATCTTATTTTCAGATGCCTAGGTGGATTATTAGGTAATGAAGGAGAAGCCAGGTTAGAAACAAGTGGATTTGGGTTGTTGAGAAGTTTATTATGGAAGGAACAGTCTCTGGTTCTGGCCAAATCGGCAACATATGGAATATTTAGGTCCTGATGGATGACTTGATTTGTGACAAAGTAAGGAGCATTAAGGATTTTACGAAGGATTTTGGACTGTAAGGATTGGATTCTGTAGGAATCCCCAAAGCTCAACTCCGTATGTCCAGATAGGCCTTATAATAGTCATGTAGATCAGTCTTTTGTAATGGATTGGCAATTTAGACCGTTTGTTTAGTAAATGTTGCAATAGTCGGAATCTACGAGCAGTTTCTTGTCTTTTTAGTCTTGTATGAGGATTCCATGTCAGTCGTTTGTCGAGATGTAGTCCTAAGTAACGGATCTGTTCGACAGGAATAAGTGGAGTATTATTAAAGGATATTGTAGGGGAAGAGGTAATGGGTTTACGTCGAAGGGTAAATATGATTTGGTGGGATTTATTGGAATTTATTTTAATCCTCCAGTTTTGGCACAATTCTTCAAGGGTGGTGATGTGGGATTGGAGGGTTTGGGATACAATGTAAGGATCATTGTTCACTGACAATAGACATGTGTCATCGGCATACGTGGTGAGGATTGTGTTAGGATGGGTTGGAATGTCAGCTGTGAAAACTTTATAAAGGATAGGACCAGGGATACTACCCTGAGGTACACCAGTAGACTGACGGAATAGGGATGAATAAGCGCCGTTGTAATTTACTTAATAATATAATCTTTCTTAGATTTGATTTCCGATTATGTAATTATGGATGACTTTGTACTAATGATTAGATCCCTACGTCCCTCGATATATATTTTTCTAAATTTTCTAAATTTCAGTATTTTAAAATCACTTTAGATACATATACACATAAATTGTATCACGACTTATGTTGAATAAAAATCTTTGTAATGAAGTATTTTTTATTGTTTTGCTCTAATTTTATTTAGAGGAAAAAAAACATACGTTTGAAAAATGAAACATTCTTTACGAGAATTTTTTTTTTCAATAATTTTATTCTTGTGTTTTAGTGATCCCCAGGTGTTTTTAATGAATTTTAGAAAGCTGTACAAGTTATATTAACCTTCCCATAAACACTGATTACTTGTATTAAAAACACGCAAATACTAATACATTAGAAAATAGTTTTTCCACATGGGTCCCGAATCAGAGCTATTAACACTAGTGTACGACAGTTTTTGACGAAGGATCAGAAGCGGGTATAAACCCTTCCTAGACATGTCAAACATTCCTTTTGTTTGGCTTTAGCACCCCATTATTAATAATTCCTAGAGCAGAAAGAGAGTCACATATAATAAACTGTACAGGATCATTTCGGCCAAATAGTTACATGTTTTACAAACCATAAGAGTCTCATTAGGAACCTGGAAAGCTGGAGGATCCTTGAGAAACATATCCAAGCAGTAACACCTGTTTAATAAGAGGACTGTGCCAGGGCACCTTACGACTAGCAATTAAACGCGTGAATGTTAGACTGGTATTAGATATTGGAGTGGAGTATTAGACACTAGAGTTGAGAATGGAAGGAATTCCTTGCTGACGTAAGGAGAATTCTCTTCCTATATATTTCATGAGAGTAAGACCATGCGATCAAACTGTAAAAAAGCTAAGCCTATAGATAAAATTGGCGTACTTGAAGATTACTTTTACAGATTAAGGTATGTGATGAATTTCATTTTAAAAAAAATAGAGAAAGGCTGTCGACCAAAGCAAATCCACTGGAATTTAATTGTGTTTAATAACCCAGAACTATTGTTTTTGAATGAAAAGACATGCATTAATGATTTCTTCTTTTCCCGCTCATAGCACAGTGAGAGACGAAATATTTAACCCAGACTCAAAATTTTAATACTTTACCAGCTTATTGTACATCGGACTTAAGTCCAAATCCAAAAACTGGTTTTACTTGAAATGTCCAAATTTTTCTGTAGAATAATGTAAATTTTTTCTCGAATATATAAACAGGAAAGTGATTTGAGGGTTTAAAATCACACCAAAACAATTTCTAAAAAAAATTATACAATTAATACCAGGGCAAGGAATGCAATTAATTCTATGAAAATTATGCAAAATAAATTTCAACTTATATATAAGCTATTCAAATGTATTATATTAATATTCAAATATAGTGTGTGTGTGTGTGTATATATATATATACATATTATATATATATTAGAAATATATACATATTAGATATGCATATAGTACATATATATACATATTAGAAATATAAAAAAAATTATTTATATAAATTAGAAACCTACTGACTTCCCTACAGTATACTTCAATAATGCCCTTACCCCTGTTGAACAGATCCGCTACCTTGGACTACATCTGGACAAACGACTAACCTGGAATCCTCACACAAGACTGAAAAGACAGGAAACTGCGCGTCGATTTCGACTATTACAGCACTTACTAGACAAACGGCCCAAACTTCCAATTCATTACAAAAGACCCATTTACTTGAACATTATATGGCCAATCTGGACATACGGCGTTGAGCTTTGGGGCTCCACTAAACCTTCGAATTCCTCTCGTATCCAATCCTTACAATCCAAAATCCTTCGTAAAATCCTAAATGCTCCATACTTTGTTACAAATAAAATCATCCACAAAGACCTTAATGTTCCATTTGTAACCGAACTAGCCCGAAGCAGATATCAATCCTTCCATTACAAACTCCCTAACCACTCAAACCCATTAGTTTCTAATCTTGCTTCCTCTTTTATTTCAGACAATCCTCCGAGGCGTCTGAAAAGAAAATGGCCTCGAGACCTTATATTGTAAAAATGTTTTTAGAGTGCTACCATTGGGTAGTTTCTCTACATGCTTATACCATACCATTATGATTTCCTCAAATTAACTTTATTTATTAACAGTTGTAAATATCAATAAATAAATTAAATTTAAAAAAATATATAAATTAGCGTGTTGCTTATACCCGAATGTTGTTCAGAGGTCTTATCTTTAGTGTGGTGAACCCATAAACTATAAGATGCCCGGGGTACCCTACTTTTTTGAAGACGGCCCTCTTGACAGTGCATATGATGATGCACAGTCGAGTGAGTGTTTTCTCAAGATTCTTTCAGTTTTATTGGTTTTACATTTTAAATAATTTTTTTTATTTATCATCAGTGGTAATCGTAGTTTTAATTATACGGGAAACTATCAGGAATTTAAATAGCATATATTGTGAAGATTTATTTTTCTTAGCTCCCGAAAGATAATTTCTAGATCAGTCACTATTACTTTATTAATAGAATTCAATGTAACTATATATATATATATATCGAACCGTAAGTTGTTTAATAACTTAAAAGGTCCAAAGGATAGAGAGATCGATCTGAATACCACCTACCCAACTTACCCTAACGGTTTTACACGATTATAAATACTGCAACTAACACAAAATACATTGATTCATCTTTGTAGTTATCATTATGTGACGAATAATTAAAATATTGCAGATTCCTTTAAATTATCATTTTTTTTTTCAAATTCCAGACACCTGAATGCTTCAAATATCAATTGCATAAACTGTTAAATGCCCCTTGACATTTTTACGTTGTTTAAGATACTTACATGGTTGTTATTTAAATCACTGTACGCTGTTACCGACGTTACTTTTGCTCGATACACGCGTTTGTCACACGTGCTACAAATTTGAAACAAAGTATTTACATTCAATCAATGGAATTTTAAAATATAAAATCATAAACTAGAGTTAATTACTAATCCCGAAGGTTGGGGAAAAATCTTTAACTAACTAAAACTGGAATAGCACAAATATTTATCTATTAGTAGTTATAAAACAATGCTAATTGAACAAAAAAAGTGTAGATGAAACACAGGCGCTCTTTGATTTGAGCCCAAAAACTGGCAACTACAAGCATTTGCATCCGCGAATTCGCTATAATTTGGCGAACGTGTAGAGGCACTTTTTGACTGTATTATATTAAAGATCATAAAGTCCAGAGAAGGAAAGGAGACCATATAGTAAATGGACAATGGATCATGATTTAAAAATATAAAAATTGTATTAAATGCATTAGTGGTTTAATTTTTATGACAGAGGGTTTGGTTTACCTAAAAATACTATGGCTAATAAGTTATGATTCACTTTTCAGACCACAAGGCACCATCTCTACACACAAACTAATGTTTAATCCTCTGATTTAATTTAATGGGGCTTTAGAGGTTTGTATAGCTTTAACAAATGTCCTCGGGACGGAAAAAAAAATTGTAACGAAATTCAACCCCAATTTTATGATATTGTTATAATATTGTCTCAAGTGCTGCTGCTGGATGTGCTAAAACAAATAGTAGAAGAAATAAAACTACAAGTTATTAATTTAAAAAAATGTATATTAATTTTGACTATATCTAGTATCATTATGCTTCTGTTCGTTTAGCACAAAAAAGTGGTCAATTTATTTTATTTTTTAATTAATAGAAAAAAGTTTACTACTTTTTACCCAATAGCCTCATGAAGTAGGGTCGTCTTTGTTAAATACAAAAACTTTGCCGTTCTGCAAACTTTCCCCCAACTTTACATTTCATTGAACATTCATTAATACAGGCTTCTCCTCGGCGAGATGTTCACCTTTTATAAATCTTTTCTTCCAACAAAAAACAAAAAATTTATGCAAGATATAATAACTTTGATTTAGGATGAATATATCCCCCTCTGTCAGACCAAAACCTTGGTGGAATAAGATCCTGGAGAAGGCCTATAAATAGATGACTGCGTCAATAAATGATTATAGAAAAAATATGAATGTAGAGAATCATATGATAATCAGAGCCAACATTAATAAGTCTCTGTTTGTGGTAGTTCCAGAAAATCGAGGAGAGAAAACCTAATTGATGCGGTTATAGGTGATACGAATTTACCGGCTTCATTGTAATTTACTGGGTGTTTTGCCATTATTTATTTTATTTTTTCTTGTCGCTTTCTTTCTGGACAGGTCTTATCTGTAGGTAAATACGGTAGTTTACAATGAAAACATTTAATTGTGTTAGCACACTCATTTGTTTCGTGAGTATTTTCCCCACAATTTTTTTCCCAGCATTTTTCCTTTAAATTGCCGTAATTTAAGCATTTTCTACAAAATAAGAGCCTAAAGACATATGGTTGAATTTTACGTGGCGCTAAGTAAAGGGTTACACTTTCTGGTACGCACTGTGAGTAAATAGAGTAAGCAGAGCAAGTGCATAATCTATTCGAAGTGGACAACGGATCCACCACATGTAACTTAATGCTTCAGCGGCACAACAAAGAACCTTTTTTTTATATCGTTTGATCACAGGAGATGAGAGATGGATTCTCTGGATAATTCAAAATGCAATAGGCAGCAGTTTTCTCCAAACGAATCGCCAGGAAGTACTGCCAAGCCAGGTTTACGCCCTGAAAAGGGCCTTTTGTCTGTTCGTTGAGGTATTCGCTTTCTTATTAATTTTGAAGAGTTGAAACCTAGACAAACTGTAAGTGACCTTTACTGTTAACTATTGGATTGTGTGAATACATTTAAAAGTGGTCAACGATTGTCAATAGAAAAGGCGTTATTCTCAAACATGATAATAAAGACCGCACTGCGCATGACGAACCCTGGAAAAAATTTATTAATTGGGGTAGGGGAGGTGAATCATCCAGCATACTCGATGTTGCATCACCAGATTTATATTTATTCTAATCGTTTCAACACTTTCTAACCGGTAAAAGATTTGCAAATTTGGATGATATCCATAAAGTCAACTCTATATATTTTTTTCAACAACTGATTGATTTCTATCGATCCAGAATAGAAAATATGCACACAGGTTGCAAAAGTTTATTGATAATGCGGGCGATTACATCATTGCTTAAAAATATTTATCCTCAAAAATTTCTGTGTCTGAATATAATGTAATAAAGCGACATTACTTACCGGCCCTTCCGTTTAATATTTGTGGAGGTATCCAAATGTATTTCCAGTGATACCGGAACTCTGGTAGGAATATATTGGAATTCAATTTCTAGATCAAATTTAGTTTAATTATATCTTTATTAAAAAAAATGACCAACGATTTTAATTAATATGACTGCAAAAGTTCCTAAGATTATTTTTAGGGTAAAATATATACATAAATATTGTTAATTGTATCTTTTATTTGTACCTAATATTTATGTTCGTTGTTACCCGACCTTCGTTATATGGCATTCAAGAATGGCACTCATTGTTGAAGCAGGAGTGATTTAAAATGAATAAATTACCATAATTAAAAATTACAAATATAAAAAAATTGTTAAAATTCAGTGTAAATAGGTACGTGTGTAAATGTTCATCGTATTGAAAAACAAAAATTGATTATTTTCAATATGAAATCTTTTAATGAACCATCAAAGGAATTTACTCAATTTCAGTCTCATAATAATAATGTTCAATATAATATATGCACAAGCTACAACCGCATACAACAAGAGCAATTACAACAGAAATATGGAAGACGTAGGGCAGAATATTCCGAGCAATAACCATAAGGTGCAAAAACAATAGCCAGGGAGCAGGAAGCCTAATGCTCCAGTTAGCCAAGTTGAGAATTAGTTTTCTCCTTAATGTCTTTATCCTAATAACCAGGGTCCCTCCTGACCTGAAGATGGGCCTAAGCCCTCCGGTAATTGGGGGCTTAACCAACGTTTTAGTCTGAAAAACTTTGGCCCGCAATTTATGTTACATCATAAAACGGTTATACAAGGATATTAAAGAAGCATGGTGTATTTCGAAATAAACTCTATCCATTAATAGCAATGCATATTTTCTAAATGGCAACCAGAACGGAAATGATGACGAGGAACGGATGTAATGAACAAAATTACTGTTTCTTCTTAACTTTTGGTGAAGAAGGTAATGCGCAAGAGGAACGATTCTTTTAGACTTATCTGCCTTATTTAACAATTAACTGTAAATCTTTGATGGAATAGACGCTTTTAAAACCTGCAAGTCAATAAAAAAAAATGAGACAAATAAAAATATAATATACTCTTAGTAAAACAACGAGAGAAGAAAATTAAATTTATCAGAGCTTCAAATTAAAAAAAAAAAAGAATCACGTGTAAGTGAAGGAAAGGTAATTAAACATGTTGAAAGTTGAAAGAGCAGAATGAATACTATAAAAAGAATAGTTAATAAGTTTATGTGAGATAACATACAAAATAATAAAACGTTTTTATGCTGATTACGCAAGCGTACTAGATTTTTTGAAATAGAAAAATTCTGCATAACCTGAAAGCTAGCAAATGGTAAATAAGATTAATCAATTAATCAATCTAGTTACATGACTCTGTGACCGAACAATAATAGCATGACGTGCGGCTAACCTAAAAGATAAATTATAGATATCTGTCTTGAAAAGTAGACTCAAATCAGTAGAAATCAGGGGACCAGTAAGCTGGAAATTGAATCATTTATGGTCTATCCCAATTTCCGGCGACAGTCGGTCAAAGAGTCGCGACGGAGGGTCATTGCAGAAAAATGATTGCAAATTTGTTAAATAGGGCACTTTAAGACAGCTGATCATGTAACTGTTTAACCATTTCTGCTAATACTGAACCATTAAGAAAATTTAACAATGAAATATAATTTTTCCTATAAATTTAAAGAAGATTGGAGAATATTATTTTTCTGTTTATTTCTTTTTTCCTCTTCTTCCACGAAAAAAGGTTTGATTCAAGATAAGGTCTCGAGTACCTCATCGAAGCTGCTATAAAAGGTAGCCAAATGCGAGGAAGACCAAACCGAAGCAACCATGGTCCGATCAATCATCGTAGCCGCTCTCCTCTGCCTTGCCGCAGTAGTCCTTGCAGCAGAAAAAGAGGAGAATGGAGTCGGTAGTAAGTACAATATTTGTTTTAGCTACATTCGAACACTTGGTAGATAAATTTCAATATTTTATCGTTACCTTAAAACTTTAGTTTTGTAAATTATAGTCCCATAGTACTCTCAACATTTTAAAGAGAAGAACGTGTTAAGTGTTCAAATTAGAAAATAAATCTTTAGTGGTATTTTTTTTAATTAAGACAGAATATGCTTTCATTTCATTAAGACTCATTTCATTTCCTGATTCATTCCTCATCTTCTGCGGATCGAAACCTTGACATCAAATGGTTAGCCTTGCAGTCAAGCAAGACGTATCAATGGTATCTTATTGTGATACAGCAATTCTCATTTCGCTGAGCCTAAAAAAATTATCTTCTGTGGAATATTATTCTGAGCATAATTAAGAATACTTAGATAGAGAAAAATATTTTCCTCTGTATCTGTTGCTACGTTTTTCTTCTTATAATTTTTTTTTTACCAAGATTACAAACTTTTCCCAGTCGGCTCTTTTGACCGATCAGTGTCAAATCTAATTTCAATTAGTATTATTATTATGATCAAACTTTATAATGATTGGGAAGTGATCGATTCCGCGCGAGCTCTTTACAATTTAGTGAACTATGCAAATATTTTAACATAAAAAAACAATAAATCAACACAGGAAAGAGTTGTATTTTTTAAACAATATGTCAGGAAGCCACTGTTAGTTATAATAAAAAATTATTGATTTTTTATTTTGTTTTATTTCGTTCCCTCTATTTTTTTTGGTTGGACAGCGAGGAACTCCCCCATTCACTGCGCACATTCAGGTCTCAAATTAGAATAAGTCATAAAGTTGGTAGGCTGGTTTTTTAGATTTTCAGTTCAAATCTCATAATATCCTTGGCTTCTAGAAAGGATTTAAAGGATATGGCTTTTGAGTAGATATCATCTTTACTACTGATGCTACTCCATTAATTATTTATGATTCCGCAAAGTAATTTCATTAAGATTTATCTTATCGATAGATGTTATAATTCTTCTTGTACTATCTCGAAGTTGGGTTTTCTTTGGTAAGTAGGATTTATAAAAAAATCGTAATATTTGTGAAACCTACAACAGTAATTCTGTAAAATTAAGATATTTGTAGTTTTTAGAATAATGCGAAAATATTTGAGCACCTATCATCTTTATGCCTAATGTTCCAAACCTATTGTGAATATATCTATTTTCTACTATGTATCTATTATGTGTTAATGAGAAACGTATCCAAAATTGTACAAAATAAGGTCAATTTTTAAATAGAGGACACTGAATAATAACTTAAACTTTGTGAATATATAATTCACATAATCCATATGATAGTATCATCAAATATACTTTAAACTATTTTGCAGTCCAATGGTGCAGCACAACAACTTATTGTAATGATGGCTACCACTGCTGTTCTACAACCACATGTTGCCCCAATACCCGGTACTGCTGTGGTGGTGGAAGGTATTGCTGTGCACTTTCAAACTCACTTTTGAAACCGTAAGTATTTTTTTATCAAAAAAATGTTTATATGGCACTCTGATAATATACATATATATAATCCATTAGTAAAATCCATTAAATTTTAGAATCAATGAAATAAAACAATAAAAGTTATCATAAATACTTTTTCAACAATCATGTTTATCATGCTGAGTTAACATTTAACCATGGATAATACATGAGGACTAAATGGTCGTGAACCGGTCAATTAAGAACACAAATTAGTAAAAAAAAAGATTTCGAACAGAATTTGAGATCTTCATCACGGCTAAAAAAAAAAAAACATGTTAAGAACCAAAATGAATTGATTAAAATACAAAGTAATGAGATATGTGAGATGATAACAGATAATATTGGTAACTAAATAGTATTGAAGAAAATGCACAGCGTATTAAAAGAATATTGAAACTGTATTGCACAGTAGTAATAAATAAAGATTCGAAAAACAACTAAGTAAATATTAGTACATGTACAAATTGAAAATTATTTAAAATTAAAGAAATATTAAAAAAAACAGTATAAAGAAAATTTATATGGGATTAATTAAATATGTAAATATTTAAGTATAACATATTTATACTTAATTCAAAGAATGACATTATTAAAGAGTAATAATAAATGCAAATAACAGTAATTAGAAGTTGTGAACGTAACTTAATAAAGTAGGTAAGGAAGAAGGAAAAAATGGATTTTAATGTTACTATATACCCATATAGTTTCAATATTCATACGATATTACACAATACATTTTCTTAAATACTATTTATGTACCTTTATCTTTTATCTTATTATTTTCCTAGTCATTCTGCATTTCCTTTTATTCATTATGGTTGTTATCTTGCTGTTTGTTCTTAGCTCTGATGAAGCACCTCCAATCTTTTTCTCTTCATTTATTTTTTAATGTTAGTACATAAAAAAAAAATATCTAATTTAATATCTAATAAGTGTATTTACCAAAGTAATACTAATAATTTTTTTATTTTTTTTTTTAGAGATCAAACTCCAGCCATTGAAAGCTCCCAGAAATAGGAAAATAGTTATAATTCAATTATTCAATATTTATGACTGTACCTAGATGTTAATAAATAAATGCTAGTTGCAAACGATAATGTATTTACTTTTACCTATGTATTCATACATATTTGTGGATAATGATATCATCCTCTTCAACGGAAATATATATTTATGACTATGTTTCCTATTATGTTTATTAGAAATTTCATGACTACGGCACCTAGGGAATTTTGTCCCGGAAATAATAAAAAGAAAATAAAATAATTATAAAGTTTAATATAGCTTTTGGTAAGTTATTATTTTAAAATAATTATAGGAACACCTCGTGTAAACACGAAACATTTTAATAAATTCTATTCCTCCGGAAAGCTAAAATAAATTAATTAAACGATATTGAAAATACACAGGAAAAATATCCAAAAATAA
>NW_027114133.1:189063-205588 GCF_000696795.3 Halyomorpha halys
AAATATATTTTACTACCTCACAGCACTGAGCTGTATAGGAAAACGAGGATTACTATTTAGTAGTAAGATAGTAAGTACTTTCCTTCCCTGAAATGGTTGAAAATGTTGGATATTTACTTTCCTGCATGGCAAACCGCTTCTAATCTAATTCTAGTCCATAGCTAAGGTGGTTCTTGCACATGATTTAGCAATCTGAGAACTGCGCCGGTTCGACATAATCCCACAATAGAATAGGTTGGCCACCACTAGATCCCCCTCCCCGTATGTCAAAAATGACTAGGACTACTTCTAAAGTCAATTTTACAAGTAAATTTTTAGACAAAGTAAATTTCCACATAATGTATCAATGTTAAAGCTATTTTCCTCACTTTTCTAAATTAGTTCTACATAGACGTACTTTACGTATTCAGTACTAAGCATAAGACGGGAGGGGGGGCGTAAGTTATTTATAAACTAATAAGTTCAATTTACTAAAAATGATCTAGGAAAAAGTATTATTAATAGTTTCTTAAAGCTCTGATTTTACAAAAAAAGTTTTACTTAAATTATTTATCTAACCTTTGTAACGTTTTATCATGTTTTCCCTCTCAACTTTTGCCAGAAATATCAATTAATAACTTAGTGAAATATTGACAATTAAAAATAATATCGCTAGCTGAAACTTGAAGAGAACAAATTTCATAATCTTTTCCGCAGAATCATTTAATTTAAACATAAGAAGATTGAAGATATTTACCATCTTACTGGATTTTTTTGGTATCAGTGCTTACTTACGTCTATATCATAAATATCGAATTATTTTTTACTTTAGAAACTAATTAGCTATTTCAATGTTTTTAGTGAAGATATGACTGATTTTATGAATAAGTCTCGATTATCTATATTCAAAATTAATTATCAATTGCTTTCCTAAAGAAAGATTTTAGTCCGTACTTGCCCTTTTAACCCTTATTATACCCGGAATTACCTTATGTGATATTTATGTACGTAATATTCATCTAAATTTTATATATAATGGAAATCTTATATATCCATGATAAATGGAAAATACAAGATAAATAGGTCTCTATGGACAATAAACACTTTTTGTATTTGAAACAGAACTATTAGATGCTTATATTTAAATTTTCTTAAAAGGTGTGCTTTATTTGACGCATTTGGTGAACAAACTATTAACTACCTGCAACTGTTTGTGAGATAAAGCAGAATTGGGAAATTTACCATTATATCAACTTCAGAATCAGTAGAATATGATACCAGGCACTATGAGTTAGCAAGAATGCCGTGAAATTAATAATCTAGTATATCCTAAAATTGTAATTTTGTAGCTTTTAAATTATTACGAATTCAATCTTTATGAAGTTTTGAATGAATATAAGTTAGGTAATTGTAGTGGAGAAGTTTGAATGAATTTTGAAAGTGTAACAGGTTTGTAAAGTAATATAAAGAATTATAATAATACAGCATTAAAATAATCAGTGACGAAAAAACTCCAGAATTCCATTAAAACTTAACAAAGCAAAACTCATATCGACAGTGCCAGAACAGAGACTGGATGCTATGCTATTTGTCGTTCATGCATTTGACAAATTCTGACATCAAGGTAATTTCATCAAAATTGAAAAGGTACTATCACACTTCGACGTCCTTATCCATCAATATTTCCGTCAGATATGACACCTTTTTTCTTTGTTCGGCTGACTCGAATATTAGACAATGTTTAGTAAGAGGGTTCCTCGTGGATCTGCATGTAACCTGTTACAATAAATTACTTTCATCTATAAAATTATGGTACATGCAGCTTATAAACTGTGAAAAAAAAAACTTGGAATATATTGGAACAATGATAAAACAATGACTTTTTTCATTGAGTGGCGGTCCCACAAAATGAAGAACTTTGACCCAACCATGGTTAGGCAGTATAGGACTCCAATGGGAGTTGGCCGAAAAAAAACAAAAACAATAGTGTGAATACAAGCACAATGTGAGTATAACTCCCAATAATACGCTACCTGGATAGCTAATATATTATCACCTCTACACAATGGAAATTAGCATTATCTGCTTTTATGACACAAGATGGAATACACAATTTTGATAGGACCTACCATTACATACAGTTTTTCCACCATTTTTCAATTTCAGGCGCTTTTTAAATATTGCTGGATTTAACTATCCTCTTCCCATTTTAAGGTAATATTACAAATATATAGGACCGTCGCTCCTTGGGGTCTTAGCGGGTTGGTTCCGGCGGGGAAGAATTGCCTTTTTTTGTTATGATCTCCTCTTGTGAGATTGTGACATGTCTTACATCGACCAACCTACTCGCTATAATTGTCGGTTTAAAAAGTCAGATAAGTAAGGCTACCAAGGAGGGCGGGAGTGGAAGGTTTCATGCCGTTTTATAATTTCAGGCGTTTTATAAATATTACTCGATTTACTATGTTAAAGTTTCTTCCCATCTATGGCCTGTAAGAGAAATCTATTAATTATTAACATGAAATACTTTTTTTCAGTTTATTCTGTTTTGTGACCTTAGCAATAATGTTAATTTTACTTTTTTATAATAATCCAAATTGTTTTGTTGTATTAAACTAAATCAAGAATTTTAAGTGTTTATTTTTTTGTTCCTTGACATATTTTACCATACACATAACAGTCTCAGACCCCTAAAGCCGCCAGGATACACGACCCCTTATCATCCTATCTCTATTTTACCTACATGAGCAAAATTCGGGAGAAACTCATCTTGAAACGCCTTTACTCCATCTTAGATTCCCATAACATAATACCAGACCACCAGTTTGCATCCCGAATATTCCACTCCACTATCCAGCAATGTCTTCGTGTGGTTGATGTTGCCTCGTCTGCTTTAAAGCTCGAAATATGCTTTTCGGGGCTGTCTTTATGTAAAACACGCTTTTAATCGAGTCTGGCACATGGGGCTACTATACAACATTCGTAAATTCCTACACCCTACATACATTCTCATCAACCATTCCTGACTCCCTAACAGATTATTTCAAGTCAATCACAACAGTGCTGATCCATCCCTTTTTCCTCAGTCTACTGGTGTACCTCATGGTAGTATTCTTGGTCCTATCCTTTATAAAGTTTATACAGCTGATATCCCACCCCATTCAAACAATGTCCTCACCAGCAATGCCGATGCCATGTCTTTCATAAGTGAATATTGACCCTTCCATAGTATCCCAAACCCTCTAATCCTACATCACCACCATTGAGAAATGGTAGCAAACAGGAGGATTAAAATAAATTCCAATAAATACCATCAAATCATCTTAACGTTTTGTCGTTAACCTATGACTTCCTACATTACTGAACTCTTAATAATACTCCACTTTCCTTGTCAAACACAGGGCTTCATCTGGACAAACGACTAAATAGAAATCGTCGTAAAAGACTGAAAACAAAGGAAAATCCTTGTCAATTCAGATTATTGCAACATATATTGAAAAAACCTACAACTAATTAAAAAAGACAAATATGAGGATACAATAGTACATCAATCGGGATAATAACCCAAAACGTTATACAAGCACAAAATATAAATAGTTTATATTCTAATTGGAAGTTTTCTCCAACTCATCAATTAAAAAAATAATATAATCAACTTCCTAAAGAGAAAATTAAGAATAAAAAAGGCTCATTTATATGACTATAATGAGGCCAGTCTGGACATACAGAGCTGAGCTTTGGGGGCTCCACTAAACCATGGTATTCATTTCATATCCAATCCATACAATCCAAAATCCTTAAGGCTCCTTACTTTGTAACAAATCAAATTATCCATCAGGACTTCAATATCACATATTTTTCCGATTTAGCTAGAACCAGATACCAATCCTTCTATTAATAACATTCAAACCACCCACACCCACTAATTTCTGACTTCACCTACATTATCTGATAATCCTTCTAGAAGTCTGAAAATAAAATGTCCTGGAGATCTTCTACTCGAGAAATGTTATTGAAGTTTTATCAATGGATAGATACTCGACATGTCTGAATTATACCATTGCATTACTAACATGCTTCTTACCCTTCTATTAATTTTATTATTTCAAACAAAACCAATACATAATACAATAATAAGGATATGTAAACATAATAAACATAATGTCCTTTTTTATTTGATTGGACTAGAGTGTGCCTCCTCCTGTACACCACTCTAGTCCAATCTTCTTGGTCAGACTGCACCTTATTCTGGATGTTCGTCGATGATGGAAAGTGGCGTTCTTGCTTTTAAAAACATGCAAACCTCAGCATCCTAATAATTCGTGGCAGAATTCAGAAGCTAAATGTCCACTAATCCCTAGTGCCCGGTTTCTTCTACTGTTAACCTAGTAATTTCATAAATTGTTGTTTTTATTCAACAATATTCAGATAATCCAATTTCCGAGTTATTAATATATTAATTTTTGATTCCTTTAGTATTTTTTTTAGAAAATTTAGAAAAATCCATTTATTACATGATAATCTTTTTTTTATATAATTTATTTATTATTGATAATTAAAACATTATATTAATGTACTGTATTTTCTCTCTCCATTTTATTATTTTTAAAAAAACAGTATTCAATACATTAGTGAGGTGCTCAATCGAGTAATAGGAAGCACCAAAGAAAACTCTAAATTAAATTGTTCCCACAATTAAATAAATCTCCTTATATATGCATTTACCGGTTTAATCCTTTAATCACACATTTAAAAATTTAAAAAAATTGAACATTTTAACTATAAGTCTTCAAAAAATATATGTTGAAAGTGCTTGGGGACCACCAGTTGGGAACCACTGAGCTAGAATACAGATAAGAATAGTTACAATTTTAGGTCGAAACACATAAATTCATCACAATGAAAACTTAATTATACCTAATTACTGCATGTTTGGAGTTGACCATAAATTGAGCACTTGCCGGGAAACCACTTCAAGATTTAATTGTAATACTTTAACGATGGTTTTAGTAGATAAGATATTCAAGAAAACTTGTATTATTCTCTATTAAATAAAAGTAGATTGAACAATATTATTATTCGGCGTATTTCCTTTTTCTGTCCTTCCACGAAAAAGGGTGTGATTCAAGATAAGCTCTCAAGTACCTCTTCGAAACCACTATAAAAGGAAAATAAATGCGAGGAAGACCAAACTGAAGCAACTATGGTCCGATCAATCATCGTAGCCGCTGTCCTCTGCCTTGCAGCAGTAGTCCTTGCAGCAGAAAAGGAGGAAAATGGAGTCGGTAGTAAGTAGAATGTTCTCACAACAAATGAACATTAGATAGATATTTTGAATATTATATTATCATTTTAAAACTTTTTTTTTGTGAATAATATTACTATTGATGTGTTTATTTTTTTAAATGAATTAAAACTGAATATTATTTTGTTACCCAGAGGTAAAAGGAATAACACAAATAAAATTTTAAATATAAAAAGTTTATACAAAACCATTATACTTTAGTGGAGTAATAAAGAGACATTACCTCCACTGATCATGATAACAATAATTTTATTTGCTAAATATATATTAGTTATTTACTTTAAAATATTTTTACAGTCCAATGGTGCAGCAGAACAACTTATTGCAATACTGGCTACCACTGCTGTTCTACAACCACATGCTGCCCCAATACTCGCTACTGCTGTGGTGGTGGAAGGTATTGCTGTGCAATTAAAAACTCACTTTTGACGCCGTAAGTAACATTTTAGCAATTAAAAAATGAATATGATACTTATATATTCCAACCATGTTATAATAATCTATTAAATATGATTAACTGATACCCAGTAAATGCATTTCTTAATAAATAAGCATCATATGTTATCTATCAAAGTTGCACTAACAAATCATTTTTTTTTCAGAGATCAAACTCCTGCCATTAAAAGCTCTCAGAAATAGAAAACTGACTATACCTCATGAGTTATTTGATTTTTAAAGATGTATCTAATTGTTAATAAATGATTGAAAATAGTAAATACTGTTTTTTTGTTGTATTTTTTTAACACTGTTTTTATACATACATACATGTATATGCAAAATGAATAATAATAACTTATAACTACTTTAGTAATAATAATTGATTTTTAATTCATATAGTTATAGTGTATGATTTTTCCGATGATTGAACTTTTTATTAGATGAGTCATAAAACTATTAAGCACAATATTCATCCCTAAAATAAAATCGTCTCCACTATTAAATAAATTCCTTCATATATGAAAATAAAAAAAATTATAAAATAAAATATAGTTAATTGCCAACAGTGGCGTACGTATTACCCTAACGTAAACATGTTAATTAGGCACCGAATAAATAACCTTATATTCTTTTTTCTCCAATTTTTACATATTGTATTTTATTTGAGTAATTTCTGGATTTTCTCTTTAGGAAGTCTGGTAAGTCAATTCATAAAAAACTGTTGAGGTTAATGAACTTCCAATTGAATGTAATTTATATTAAATTATCATATTATAGTACAACGTTTCGGGACCACTGTCCCATATTCATGTACTTTAAATCTACAACAATAATAATCTACCATAGTAAGAATCTTCATCCATATGTATTGTAATTCATACAATTATATTCACCTCATAAGTTTTCATAATTTTAATTTCATATAGGAAATCATATCACATCTTTACACTATTCTCACTTTTCTACCATTACTTATTTGTGCATTCTTCACTTCTCCTTCGTACAACCATTACTCTATATTTCTTGCTACCTCTTTGGACCTTATCTCATGCCCAATGTGATGTTTGGTTACCTCCCTGTTCTTTTAAAGTCTTGCTTTGTATTTTACATTAAACTTAGTGATTTTTTTCTAAACCCATTTATTTCTTCTGATTTTTATGTTTATATTTTGAGTCTATTTATAATGTAGGCGTAATGTGTATTTAAGAGTTTCGTGTCAGTTTTGTAGTTTACTGTGTTTTGCATGTTTTTTGTTACGATCAAAAATTGGTGGCAAAATAGATTATCTAATTGTTGGATTTTGTAGAAAATGTATAGAGGTATTTATCCTTGTAATTTACTTTGTTTTAAGAAATATAGTTTTGATTTATTCTGTGCCAAAGAGACAGATAGTTTAAAAATGCACTTACTAAATTTATCATGATGGAACACTTTTTCATGTAGTTTCAACTGGTATCCAACTTCTAATCTTTTCATATGGTTTTCCCTCATTTCCATAACTTCTTCTATTCTGGATTTTCTCTTTAGGAAGTCTGGCAAGTCAATTCATAAAAACTTGTTGAGGTTAATAAACATCAAATTGAATATAATTTATATTAAATTATCACATATTTAGTACAAAGTTTCGGGACCACTGTCCCATATTCAGGTACTTTAAACCTACAACAATAATAATCCACCATAATAACAATCTTCATCCATATGTATTATAATTCATAAAATTATATTCACCTCATAATTTTTAATAATTTGAATTTCATATAGGAAATCATGTCACATCTTTACACTATTTTCACTTTTCTACCATTACTTATTTGTGCAATCTTCACTTCTCCTTAGTACAACCATTACTCTATATTTCTTGCTACCTCTTTGGACCTTATCTCATGTCCAATGTGATGTTTGGTTACCTCTCTGTTTTTTTAAAGTCTTGCTTTGTATTTTACATTAAAATTAGTGATTTTTTCCAAACCCGTTTATTACTTCTGATTTTTATGTTTATATTTTGAGTCTATTTATAATGTCGGCGTAAAAAAAGTAGTAAGCTCAAGACAACACATGGCATCATCGATGACACCGCCTCCAGCGGACCCGGCAGCCTATCTTATAATGCCACACTGGCAAAACAAGATGTATTAATTTGCCAACTTATATACATTCCTTTCTTCATTTTGTATATATTCATTTATCTTTTCTAGGAGGTCAGAAAAAAAAAAAAAAATGTCGGCGTAATGTTTATTTAGTGTCAGTTTTGTATTTTTTTTGTTATGATCAAAAATATTGGAGAGCTTCGGAATGTTTGACCCGAAACTACTTTTAAATCAGTTGTATGAATTTCTGACTGTACCCTCAGGATTGGATCTTAAAATGGTTTTTTTATATATGTAACGCAAAACCTTTTGCTTAGAGCTGGACACCTATTGTCCCAATAAGAGGTATAGTTTTTGTTTTCTTTTCTTTTTTAATATTATTAAATATGAAAAGACTTTTTTTGTTTTACTATTTTATTCTAACGAATGTAGATAGTCCAGCTTGGGTATATTGTTTGTTATTAGTTTATATAAACGATCTTTAATTCATCATTTTTGTAAAATTACTACAATTGATTATCTATATGTATTTCACAGGCTACATGTAGAGTTAATTTGTAGGGGGGTTGCCCCATAAATAAATTATTATTATTTTTTTCCTTTTTTCTCGCTATTGGGGGTTGAGTATCTGAGGAGGGGGCCTAGAAATCCAACCACCTTCATTTTTTTTTTTTATTTTAGTCATTTTTTTTTTTCAAATATTTAATAATTGTCGCACTATACGTGGAGTGTCTAATATAACCCATAGTTGAGCCTTTCTTAGCACATCAATAAGCACTCCGAAACAATTCACGCTTGCCACAGTGGATTTTGGTAGGAAACCAGTGGTGGATATAATGATTGGAGTAGTGGTAACTCCCTTCAACTTACACAGTTCCTTCAATTCAATAACCAATTTCTGACATTTCCTTGGTTTTTCTCCCACAGTAGAGCTTATATTATTATCCTTTGGGATTACGACATCAATAAGTTCCACTTTTTTTTCCTTAGATCTATAAGGAGGATATCTGGTTTATTATGGCGTACTGCATGGTACGTAATTATAGATTCATCCAAATAGATCTTGAGAGGACCTTTTTGGAGGAGTCTATCTGGGTGGTACTTGTAGTATGGGCTCTTATCATCAATTAACTTGTACTTTATCGCCAGGGCCTGATGCAAAATTTTGGCCACATTGTTGTGCCTCTGTAAATATTCAGTACCAGACAGCACCCCACATCCACCCGTGATATGTTGGATTGATTCCACCACCTTCGAACATAATCAACACTTATCCGGTGCTGTTGCGTCTTTTAGCACATGCTTCCTATATGATCTGGTGGCGATCACTTGATCCTGAATAGCAACCACAAATCCCTCTGTCTCGGAGTATAGCCTTCCAGCTTTCAACCATTCAATTGATCTTTCTTTATCTATGGAGACTTTGTTCAGTTGGTTATAGAATATCCCATGCAGAGACTTGCTTTTCCACTCCGTTAGTCGTTCTATTCCCGAACTTATATTCAGTTCATCCGCTTTGCTCAGGTTCAGTGCAGTCGGACCATTATTCATTGTAACGATTGCCTGATAAACACTAGTGGTTTTTGAATGGAAATATTGAGGTAGGGATAATTCCTGCTTGCGGCACGCTTCTTTAATATTTATGAGTTCTCGTTCTCCTTCTTTCCTGAATAAATGAAGTCTGGATGATGGAAGATTTGGATGATATGGGATGATGGATCCGGTTTTGCGTGAGTGTCGTTTTCACAAGACGATCTATTTCATGTATGCTGTTATATGACCACTGTAATATACCAAAGCTGTAGCTTAGCGGTGGTATGACCCAAGTATTGATGGCCTTGATTTTCTGTTTTCCAGATGGTTGAGTCTTCAATACTTTTCGTAGTCTCATTTTCAATATTGTTATGAGCTCTTGTTTCACATGCTTTCGAGCTATCTTGAGGTGCTGCTGTATACCTAAATATTTATATTGTTCTTTGGCTCCTAGTCCGCTGATACGCTCATCTTAATTTATCAGCAGGTCCTCAGCATTGAACGCCTTTCCCTTGTTCACATGGAGTACCGCGCATTTATTCCAAATGACGTGCTTATATCCTTGGTATAGGATGACACTATTTCACTCATACTTTGTAATTGTTGGTCTTTTTTCAGATATCGTAAGATCATCCATGTTCCAGTTGTGGCTGACAGTGGTTGCTTCGTCCTTGGAATTGAGTTCGTAGCCCACCCTGTTCCTCCACAATATTCAACTTAATGGGAACAGCGCAATACAAAACCAAAATGGGCAAAGGCAATCTCCTTGGTATATAGCCTTCATAATTTTTATTTAGTTAATACCAGGGGTCACTCCTATTTTCAACTTAGTCATCCAGCATGCCATCAAATTTGTGAATAGTTTACTTACTTTAGTTTGGACCTTATTGATTCCCAATACTTTGAGTAACCAACTGTGTGGTTATTATTATTATTATGGTCTGTATTTCTCGCTATTGCGGGTTGCGTATCGGAGGTGGGACCTAGAAATCCAACCACCTTCATATTTTTATTTATTTTTCCTTTGATTCAAATATTTAAAAATGTTCGCACTATCCGTGCTGTGTCTAAGAGAACTGACTGTAGAGCCTCTCTTAGCATGTCTTTAGTCACCCCTAAACCATCCATGCCTGCCTCTCTTGATTTTGGTATAAGACCATTCGTTGATATTATGAATGCAGTAGTGGTCACATATTCCAATTTATATATTTCTTTTAATTCTATCACCAATTCCTGGTATTTCCTCAGTTTTTCTTCCAAATAAAAGCCGAAAACCCTCAAATGTCATAAAAATACTCAATCAAATGTTCCTACCACAGATGTGCCCTAACTAGCTTTTAAAAGAAGCTGCACTTTTAAAATAAACTAATGCTTGTGGAATACTTAGAACCCAAGAAAAAGTGTCGTAAACAATAAAAGATAATACTTTAAGGATACAATTGTATTTATTAGGGTTTATACTTAAAAATGAATCAAGGGTAGGTGAAGAAAAGCTAATAAGACATATCAACAATAAACAGATCTGAATGAATAATGAAAATACAACATTTAATGGATGCATAGAGGTTGAGTTCAGAAAAGGAAACGCCTAGGGCCGATCAATAAAAAAAAATTTAACATTTAAATTATATATATAGAAACCTGTCATAAAAAATGGTTTCCAACCAAAAAGAGTTTCTTGGCCAACAAGCCCGAATTCGACCACCTCTAATCCTAACTTGGGACAAATCTTCACTCAGAAAACTTTTGAACATAATACAACTAGAATGTGTGAATTTTAAGGCGTGTTTATTGTACATTAATAGGTTGAATTCATTCAGTTAACACTTAAACATCCGTAAAAGTAAACAAAACACTGTTACAACAGCAAGTGCTTACAAGAATATGTGCTATAGAACACTCACGAGAAAAACTGGATGGGAAGCTATAGTCTAGAATACAGATATGAATAATTACAATTTTAGGTTGCAGCTCATAAATTCAACATAAAGAAAACTTACAATGATTTATAGCTAATTACTATATAATTCGTGTTGACCATAAATTGAGAAATTGCCGACAAAGCACTTCAAGATTTAAGTGCAACACCTGACCGTTCGCTTTGCCAAATTCAAATAGATTAGATAACAAGGATAGCTCGTATTTTTGTTTCCTGTTAACTAAAAGTAGATTGGCCAATATTACTGTTCTGCGTATTCCTTTTTCCTGTTCTTCCACGAAAAAAGGTGTGATTCAAGATAAGGTCTCAAGTATCACATCTAAGCAACTATAAAAGGTAACCAAATGCGAGGAAGACCAAACCGAAGCAACCATGGTCCGATCAATCATCGTAGCCGCTGTCCTCTGCCTTGCAGCAGTAGTCCTTGCAGCAGAGAAGGAGGAAAATGGAGTCGGTGGTAAGTAGAAAGCTTTGTTTTACCAACAACAGAACACTAAATAGACCTTTTGATTATTACGTTCTTATTTTAAAACTTTTATTTTGTAAAAAATAACACTATTGATCTCACAATTTTCTAAGTACAGTAAAAAAAAAAAATACTTCGTAATGAAAACTTTTTTTTTTACAAAGTAGGACTGAATATGAATTTATCACCTCTAATCTTTTTCTAAGGTTGCAATAAGTACCTCAATTTAAACATTAAAATGATATGAATACTTTTAATCAACACCTATAATTATGCAAACAACTGAAAAATTAGCAAATATATTATCAAATACCAAATATTTAAACAAAACCATCTTACTTTAGTGGAGTAATGAAGGGACATTACCCACGCTAAACACGATAACAATTTCATTTACTAAATATATAGTGATAATTTACTTTAAAATATTTTCTCAGTCCAATGGTGCAGCACAACAACTTATTGTAATGATGGCTACCACTGCTGTTCTACAACCACATGCTGCCCCAATACTCGCTACTGCTGTGGTGGTGGAAGGTATTGCTGTGCACTTTCAAACTCACTTCTGACACCGTAAGTAGCATTTTAGCAATTTAAAATTAATATAATACTTTCAATAATTATGTTATAATAATCGATTAAAAAAGAGTAACTGATACCATATAAATGTATTTTTTTAATAAATAAGCATCACATGTTTGTGTAGTGTTTACTTAATAAAATACTAATAAATTATGTTCCTTTCTTTTCAGAGATCAAACTCCAGCCATTAAAAGCTCTCAGAAATAGAAAACCGACTATACCTCATTAGTTATGTAATTTTTAAGACTGTATCTATATGATAATAAATAATTTTAAATAGAAAACAATAATTTTTATACCCCTTTTTTCCATACTCCCTTAATTATATAGAATATAATTAATATAGTTTCAACTATACAATAATACAGTTATTGTGTTCGATTTTTATCAAACTTATAAATATTTTTTAAAGTTTCTCGTAATTTGTGGCGTTACATCATCAATGATTCGAAATATGCATAATAGGAAAGTGGTGAATATTTATTATCTTTGAAGGAATGATTGCTATACTTTAGGAAAAGAAATAAACTATATAAATAAATAGTATATTTTTCCGCTCATACTGTCTCCACTACTCATTTCACCGTTAGCAATTCTATGAAGAGTATTGCTTCGTATTTAAAATGAGTGGAAATCAATTAGGTCACTTATATGTAATTGAGGTACAATAGTCGACGCAGTAAGCTGAGCTTCTTTAATACAGTAATCCTAGCTGGTTTACCCAATAGTCCAACGTTGATTACCTGTTCAGAGATAAGCACATCATCCAGACATTAAAGTAATTCGTCACGGTGATTTTGTAGCATTACCATTCCACAACAGGACAGCAGCTAGGGGTTTTGTCCTCATCGTGGAAAATTAAGCGGGATTTCGGATAGGATTCTTGTGAGAAGGTTAATTGGGTTTGATGGTATCTTGAAAATCTTTCAGGAAGGATGTGAGGATAGATGTTATATCTATTTGATATTGGTAATGAGGATACGGATAAGGAGATTGGGATGGATAGTTTGTGTGACTAAAAGTACTGAGTGAGGGCTGGCTGGGCTAGTCGTGATATATGCGGAGCTGGAGTATGAGAAGCTGTTTCGGTTTTCAATGGTAGTTGGAACGGGAGTTGGTTAGAGCAGCTGGACGAGATGGAACTGGGAGTGACAATTTTACCAGTAAGGGTAGGTGATGGGGAGGATTTTGATGACATGGAGGTTGAGGCTGAGGATGAGAGGCCAGGGACTCCGGTTGAGAAGTCTTAGGCGCCTGACGCCGAGGCTGGCTTTTCTTGAATGTCACATCGTAGTAAGTCCGGGTCGAGTCTTGAGATCGATCTTGAGTTTTTGAAGCAGACGGCTGCGATTCGGTGACATGAACTGTCTTCAACTTTGGGAAAATTTTCAAAGTTTGAGTTTCACGCGACAAGGTACGAGATAGTTCCGAGCTTTTTTGATGCCATGAAGTGTGGTCTCACCTTGTGAAAATTTGAGTAGATTCAACACAGTCTCTGTAGCTTCCTGGGTGGTCTTTTTGACAGAGAGCGCGTTTTGCCGGTTCATTCCGAGGTTTCTAATAGGTTTTAGTTGCGTGAGGGTCAGCACATCTTAACGCACTTAGCCTAGTGATGGTAATAGGCCACTTTATGTCCGATATTTGAACACCTGGTGTACTGGACACTAATAGGTTTTTGTCCTGGCTTCTCAAATTTAACTGTAAACCAGCCTTGTAACCTGACATATTTCAGTATTATTTCGGACAGACTCTAAATCAACAAAAAATAAAGGCAGTGGGTATTTTTCTGTTGGGTGAAGAACGAACGATATATTTCTCACATTGTGGCCAATTTCTTCTAGGCCTGATTTGATAGCGTCTGTGGGAGTAGTTGAGTGAAGGTCCCTTAAAATCACTCTGTATGCCTTCTCTTGTTTTAATGTTTTTTTGGGTCAAATAATTGACAAAATTTTTATAATGTCCCTTAGTAGATGTGTTGATCTTGATGTCTTTGACACGTGAGAAACATCTAAAGTTTGGCTATCCGATCAAGTAAGCAATTTCTTGAAACGAAATTAAATCTTTAATTTTACTACTAAAAATAGGAGGTCGTCCAGGATTAGAAAATCCTTGATCCTCCTATAGATATATATAGTCTTTGGATTCGAACTCGGGACCCAATGGAAATTGTATTGAAGCGCACAGAACCTTGGGCGATGTGGACTTTAAATATTAAAATTGGTTTTGATCTTTCTTGAAATATTTCCTATAATAATTTAAGAACAATGAACTGGATAATAGACATAGAGCCCGAAACCTTTTACAGTTGTTGGGGCAAAGTAAATATGTCGAAACAAAGTAATTTCTTCTGATGAAAAATAACAAAAATAATTAATGTTCCCTTTTGAACCTAGTGAAAATTTGAAATATATATGTATGTTTTGACGTCTTAACTAAATTCATTTCGATTTTTCTTTATTTTTTCGATGTTACATTGTCGAAAATTTATATCATTCTCGTTTTATTTTATATCATGACATAAACGTGCCAAGGGTTTCGATGTATAGTTTTATTTTATTCATTAAGATCAGTTAAAAAACAATTTAAAATAAAATAAAAATGCGAAAAGAACCAAATTTGGTAGCTACGAAATTGAATTTGTACAGGCGGAACAATAAGTTTGCCACATTAAAAATGACACGTGACAAGGCGGCCCATTGATCTCAGGAGACAGCGAGAGCAGAAGTTGTAAATAATATTAATGGACTCAAGAAATTCACCTGGGAGCAAGAACAGGGAACTTGACAAGATATCTTCCAAGTCATCAGGAGCCAGTATTCAATAATATGTGGGAATTACCATTCCAAGATGGAAGATGGAATAAATAAGGGAAAAATGCATTAAGTCATTCATGAATTTTTAATAATGGATTTCAGGAATCGTTATTCTCTATTCTTGAAAGCTTGTTGTCTCTTGGTAGGCTGCCAACAACCTATAATTTTCCCTTCATATAGTCATTGAGTTTTATTTTAAAAAAACAAGTACATAAGGAAAATAAATATTTAGCTGTTACAAGATATTTCTCATATAAGTACCTTCATGATATGAAAAATATTTGTAATATGTATGATTTCTATTTTAATCACGGAAATGACGAATGATCAACTGGACAGCATAGAGAGAGATTTTAATTTTCCCAATGAAGATCCATTGTTTTTTTCCCCTTAAGATAGTGATTCATAGTGGCGTGTAATAGATGTATTATAATATTTTCAGTCAACGAATATTTCGATACATATATTTATTAAAGTTCTTGAATATTAATAGCTTATAAATACGCTTCTCTATAATTACAAGAACATTAAATATATTAGTTCTCCATAAAAAATGAATAAATATTTTACATTTTAAGCATATTAGAAATTATAAATACATTAGAAATGTTTATTTATTTTTAATCAATATTTTAAAGCAGATAGTCAAGTAAGAGAATTAAAAAGATAGTTTCAAAATTAGTAGTTAATAGTTAAAACACTGTGTGGCAGATTGGAATATCTATCAATAAATAATAAGTATTATAAACAAAAAAAATAGTTAAAATTATTTCATAATCGTACATCCTGAATACAGCTCAGACCATTTCCTTGCAATTCACAAACATTTATTCATTTATAAATAATAATTCACTTTTATCTTCAACATAATTGATAGAGATAAATAAAATAATTTATTTATATCAATTATTTTACTACATATTTTATTGAATAAATATCGTAAATATTAACAATACAATATTTACTAAACAACAATTTTTATCATTATTAATATAGTTTAACCAGTGCGTTGTCGAATAGCAATAGGAAAACTTTTGGTAGAAGTTAGTTCCTAAGTGATTTTTAGACAAATCAAAAAAGTGGCATAATTTCTTCTTCTTACCAAACGTTATACTAGGGCTTCTGTTCACACTACTCTTTTACCCTAATTGATGCAGGTTGACTCTTATTCACGTATCAAACTATTAATTATATTCTATAAATATAATGTTAGGTACCTTAATTAAGAGGCAAATGTTACAGATAGAAAAATACAAACAATATGTGACAGTATTTATTTCATAAAATAAACCACTGGAGTTTATGGAATCGAAGTCCATATCTTCAATTAAAGCTAAAGAAAAACCTATGAGCTCTCTCTCTCTCTCTCTCTCTCTCTCT
>NW_027114133.1:205638-222918 GCF_000696795.3 Halyomorpha halys
GTCTCGCCCATTGCTCTCTCTCTCTCTCTCTCTCTCTCACTCACTCTCTCTCTCTCTCTCTCTCTCTCTCTCTCTCCCTCCCTCCCTCCTTCCCTCCCTCCTTCCCTCACTCTAATTCTTCCCGCAAAATTACAAATTCTTTAATATTCTGCATATTAAGTATTGCTAACCATGAGAACTGGTTATTTCATTTTGGAGAAAAATAAAAATGGAAAAATCTATTTTATAAAATGGCAGTTCCGGTTAGTCAATTTTAGCAAAATAGTTGCTGTCACGCCTCAGAATACATACCCACCTTAAATATATATTTTAAGTTTCACATGACTTTTCATTTTTGAGCTAGGCAGTTTACACACACCATGTTTTGAGTTTTGGTTATTTTGACTCAGAGGCCCTCAATACTTTTCCTAACTAATAATTGTTAACTTCCACTTACCTATTCCATATATAGGCAAAAGAAAGTAGACATTTATTTTTATAAATGACGAATTAATTATAGTGCATTATTTACTTATAATATAATTATGCTTTGTAGGTATATTTTTTATGGAAGACAAATATAAAAATAATACTATTTGAGAAACAGAGTATATTTTACAATTATTGAACTAATCAATGAGGCGGTCCGCAAATCGTCTCATTGATTAGTTTTTGTTAGCCTTGTTATCTCAGTTTGTGTTAACTATCACAATTATTTTACGAATATTTATTTAAAAAATTATTATAATTTTGAATGTGTTTTCATGTATTTTTCAACAACCTATCTGCATCTCTCAAACTTCAGTATAAATCTACGTAATTCCAAGAATACAGCGTTAATAACTGCTTAAATAGAGATATGCGTTATTGCGTTTTCTCTGAATCACTCCTCTTCAGATAATAACAGTAAGAGTTGATTAATTTAATATTACACGAAATATCAATTAAACATCAACGATGCCTACGTTCATTAGTGATAATATTGAAGATTAGAAGAAAAAATCTCGAGTGGACCATTTTGGATACATATATAAGGCTTTCAAACACATAGAGAATATCATACCTACCGAAATGTCTCGTGCTATAATTGTTGTTGCTCTACTTTGCCTCGCAACCTTTGTGCTGGCTGCAGAGGAGAACTTGGGTGGTAAGACAGTTACTTTCTGATATTTATAAGTATACTTTTTAACTGAGGACAATAGAAGTTTACAGGTAGTTTTAAAAATTAAAAACCTTCAGTTCACACTCTTATACTTGTTGTTTTTTTATTTTTCATTCATCAAGGCAGTCATGATAATAACTTAGTATTCTGAAATAATTATAATCTATTATTCAACTATGCCTTCTTAATTGGGATTAGTGAATCTGAATTTTCATGCTCTAGGCTTAATTGATGTATCAATACTTTAAAATAAGGTTGCCTTAGTTGTGATTATTTGACATAAATTGGAGTCTTTAAAACACACCTGTTAATATTTAATTTTTCCACACTATTTCAGTTCAACGGTGCAGTGCTACCACCATCTGTCAAGACGGCTTCCATTGCTGTTCTACAACCACTTGCTGCCCTAACAGCCGCTACTGCTGTGGAGGGGGAAGGTATTGCTGTACCACATCAAACACATCTAAATTTGGGTAAGTAATTAAATGATGGTTAAATTGAACCATTGCTAATGTTGTTATCACTTATTTTAATTATATTATTTTTTTTATTCTTTAAAGATTTTTATAAAACCAAAAATTATAAAAGTTATAACACCAGGCTGCTACATATATTTATTAGCAAATATAAATGTAACTGGAAACTATATTCCGAAGCAACAATTCCTTATAATACCTTATGTTCATGATCGTTTATGGAAGTTTTTGTCAATGTATATTTTATACAGAGTGTACCAGAATACAACAACAACAACAAGTATACATACAGTATACTCTAATGTTCACCCTACCCAAAAACCTATACATTTTTTGAAATTTTGATTTAATTTTTGCGGTCCATAACAGATTCTATCTTTTGAGTTTTCTGTTAATTTTTTTATTTCCAGTTCTACCCCAACGCACATAACTCAGGAAATAAGATGTATTTTTTTTTACCAATTTTGATAATAAGTCAGCTTTAAGACTAATTCATATTCTCACTTTTTTTATCCAATTGTTCTCAAAGGTATAAATGTTCAAAACCACAAACAGTTTCGATTTGCGTATAAATGGGGCAGAAAATGGAACAAATCTACAGCACAAGATTGTTTAGGAATTTCCTTTCCAGTAATGATATTTCATCTTACTTGAGATATTGGTCTATTGAAATATCTACATTATTGAATCATTTTTAGTCTTCGTAGACGCCAGAGAAAACAAGTCTTATAAAGATGGAATCTCAGGGAAAACGAAATTCCGAAAAGATTTTTTTTTTATTTCTCACACACTTTGTACACACATTTTAGAACCTTAAAGCACTGCGATTTTTTACGATGAAAACATCATATCAGAAAGTTTCTTAATATGAAATCACAATAAAATCAGAATTAGTAACAGCTTCTGTAACAAAATATCCCATCTTGATATAAATCAAGAGTTGACAAGTTTCTGAAAACAAAGATTTTATATTACTATTATGATCCAGCAAAAATTAAACCAAATTCCTGAAAATTTTAGTGATTAGGGGATGAACTTTTACCCTAGAATACTCAGTATAATACCTTATGATTAATACAACGACTGTCCATCATAGCATTTTAGAGATAGCGCCAAATAGCGTGGTGTAATATTGTTGATGATTGGTATTGAAATTATGTCCAGTTTTCGGTTTCCATGATTGAATTCGAAAATATTATAAAAATGCATTCTTTTGCCTATGTACTATAAATATAATTATTGATTCAATTAGCTCTTAATTTAATAATCCTTTTTGTTAAAAGATACTTTACGAAATGTAATATGATAATCAGATGTGGCGCTGTTAACAATAAGTCCACTAACAAAATATGTTTAAATTTCGATATGAAATAGTCTTTAAAAATTATAATAGTTTAAATAAAATGCATTAATATTTTTTTTTCTTTTCAGACGAGTTCCTGCGATCTTAAGCTCTAATTATTAATCAACGCATCTTGTCATCAATAGTTTTAACTTTTATAGAACGGATAACTAAAATGAGACATTACAAATAAATAATTAAAAAAATGTTTATTTTGATTTATTGGTAACCTCTATACCTTGATAACATAGCAGTAATTATGGAATTCTATAATAAAAATCAGATTTTGTGATATATGATTTCAGATCTCTAATAAAGGCATTGCAATAAAACATGCCCAAAATAAATTACATAAAACCAATTTTTTTTAATAGTGTATCTTTTGAGTTTGAACCTTCATGAAAATCACAGGTTTACAGATTTTTCATATTATTATTTTTTTTTCATAACCTCTACTTATAGAAATATACCATGAAATATTTTAAAAAATACTAATAAAATGTTCAATGTTATTTATTTTTTTGTCGCTTCGCAACATTATTTTGAGCTTCTTGCTAGATGCATTGTTGCCATCGAGTTAGAGCTGTTGCTGGCGTTAGAGTACTGAATAAAGGGTTGATAGAAGTTTGAAAGGCATCCAAAAATTTGATGCGCCTCCGTCTTATAGACTCTGGCACCTTCGATAGTTCAAAGAATTTGTAAAGATTTTATGGTTTAATTTTCTTCATTGACTTTCATTGAATTTGTCTCACTTTATTGAATATATGTACAGAGAGATGACGGTCTAGTTTAATCTCTAGGTAAGCCAAAGAATTATAATGTGCACTAAATGGAACCTAGATGTACCGGCTTTGTGGGCATCCTGTTGGTGTTAATGTCTGAAAAAGTAGGTAAGTGCGGCATTGGAGACTATCAAAAAATCTGATGTGCCTCCGTGAGATGAATACCGTCACTGTTGACAGTCCCAGTGTCGTACGGATGTAAATTGTAAAGTTTTCGCTCTTTATAAAGTAGTATGTTCTGCAATATATCTAGGTATACTGCCATGAAACTGTTGAAGATTCTTCGCTGTTATGCGTGCTATGTTGAGAATATTTTTTGTATATCATTGATTTAAGGCAGACAGAAAAATTAGGAGATGTTAGCCGGTTATTAAGTCTGTAAAACTTGATTCTAACCAGCTTTATTTCCTTATGGCAGCGGTGAGCAGAGTGGTGGAGTACCGGCAGGTAGATCTGCTCTCCCACCCTGCTACCCTATAGACTTTAGGGAGAGACCGCTTGTTCTTCTGGAAAGAGAAAATAATACAGTCGATCTTCTTCATTTCATTAATAATAATTAAAACTTTAACAATAGTTAAAATTTTTATAAGAAGATTAATATTAAAGACCAACTCATTTTTTTCACTTTACTAAATTCTTCAATAATCACTTAACAGGACGACAATAAAATGCGTATCTCAGGTTGTATTATCGAATTCAAGTTATGAACACCAAAATTCTATTTATAAAACTGATTTTAAGTTCGATAGGTAAGTGTTTACAAATCAAAAACAGCACATATAATAGTTACACACCTTTGATACGTGTTATTAATGACTTATTTTAGACGTAAGGATACGTCATCTTTCTCCTTACAACACGTCACTCTTCTGTTTACAAAATGAAGGTGAAGCTAAGATGAACCTAGAAATAGTCCGCTTTTTCTTTTTCACAAGTTTAAATTTTAAACAAGAAACTGTGATAATATCTCAATTATATTTTTAAAAAGGAAAGAAGTCTCCGTGTTCCAGACTATAAATGATATTTACCTACTCAAGAACTTTTTTCCCCTAACATTTTGATTCTCTCAAAAACTGAGAACAGCCACAAAAATCACTTTTGAGGGTATGTGTTTGGTAAATACACCTGATCCATTTTTAGCGGCTTCGGTCAGGTTTCCTTCAGGGGGACAAATTGTACAAACCATCCCAACAGCCTCTTCTGCATGGTCACTTTTATTTAATGTTGAAATAGTTCTTCTCAAATGGCGTCGTTCCGAATCTTGTGCCGCAGTGGATCCTGTGGCTTCAAGATATTCTACAAATAATGGTTTTACCTTCTTTTCGAAAATAGGATACATTTCATATCCAACTTGTAAGGGACATATTTCTCTGTAATGATTGTACAACCATGTGATTTTCTTCATTACTTCACATTGTTGTATTTCTGACCTTCAGCGATTTTCTTTGCCACATATATACTTTGGATAAGATTCTGAAATAATTTCACTATACCACTTCGAATATTCTTTCTCGAATTATGGATGGGTGTTATTCGCCCTGATTTCCCGATCTTCATTCTCTCTACAGGGAATTCAACTCCTTGTTTCCATGTTATATCCAAATCTTTGTCAATATCTTGTTTTACTCTGTTCAGTAGTTGTATTTGTTTTATTGTTTGACCTGTAAAGACCGAACCAACAGCCGTTCTCACATTTCTAAAATGCCAGTGGTATCAGTTACTAAGTCGCCATTTCTATTTTTTAAATTTCGAAGAAACAGCTTTTTTCAAAACAGATCAACGTTTTCCGAGAAATTTGTATCAGATTCTTCCTTCATTTAATGAAGCAGTCTTTTTAATTTTAATCGTCCAGTTTGGCGAAGACTTACTGTTGTTCAATCTTTCCATGCTTTCTCATTGTTTGCCACTACGCATTTTACTTCTTTTACTCCATCATTCTTGCATTCAGTTGGTTTTAACTTCATGTTAATTATCTTTCAATCTTATTACCAATTCCATGAAAACCTCCAACTAATGCATTATTTACACTCTTTTATTAATTATATACCGATTTTAATTCCGGCAATTCAATAAAACATCATCAGTACGATGATATCGATATATCTGATGTCGTTGTAAGAACTAATTTTTTCTATAGTAAAAGAATAAGGAGTAAATTTTTACTTGGAGTCTCACCTTTCAATATGCGTACTTTAAACTATACATATAACCATATACCACTACAGCCCATGCAGGGTGTCAACCACAGCACTCAGAAAGGAGGTTCTGTTTCTGTACGAACCGGCAGTTGTGGAAGGAAGAAATTTGGTTGGAATCATGTTAGTATATATAGTAATTTTTATTACTAACAGCTATGATGCTGTTAGTAATAAAAATCAAAAACTACTTAATGCTAAAAATATTATAACAATACTAGATTCCTAACTGTTGTAAGTTAATGGTTTTGGATAGACAGTTGCATTTGTGTTTAATCACCTGAGTTCATTAAATCATAATATAATAAATATTTTACAGAGGTAAATATAGATATATAATCAATTAATTAATAGGCAAATTACCTAGATACTATATTTATGATATGATTTAATGAACTCGGAGAATTAAACACAAATACAACTTTGTATCAAAAAACATTAAGTTAAAACAGTTAGAAATCTAGTAATAAGTTTATATATTCATATAAGTATGTAAATTTATTTATATAAGAATTGTACAATTATATACATAGTAATAGGTAATTCGTAGCTTCTGTAATAAGCTTTTATTTCTAATATACACATATGATAAACCAAAGCTTTAGTTATTTAACCTCAGACGTAAAGATTTCTTAAGTTACTGTAATCATACATAAAAATTAAAGCTATGAATCATTTTATGGGCTAGTGATTCCAACGTTTAATGTAATTTAATGTTTTTTTCTTACATTAAAAGTTTTTGAGCTTTGGGTAAAAAACAGATGCTGTCTTATATTCTAATTTAATGGCTTTATAACATTTATCTTGAGATTTTTTTTTCTCAACAAATATTAGAATTTTAGGTAAAATAAAAAAAAATATATATAAAATATTTCATTTATATATGAGAACTTATAAGTATATATTTTTCAACCAAAAATAGTTGCAATACAAAAATATATGAATTAATACATTTGAATAATAGAAAATTACCTACAGCTCGACTAAATAAAATAATAATTAAAAAGGATTCTTGCTATTTCATAAATTCATTCACTCAGTCGTTTGAATTTTACAAGTTGTAAAGTGAAAAAAGTTCACATAGATACGATTCGTAATATTTAAACCAATTGGGTTTTGGCAATAAATATTAATTTTCAGTTACACTTTACATAAAAAAAAAAATAAATCTAAAATAGTAATATAACCAAAGTGGAATAATATTTTAGGAAATATTCAATGGATATGTTCAGCAAAGCCACTAAACATTTCAAGGTGTAGGCTTTTACTAAAAAATCCGATAGTCAGTATACCTGATGTATTGAGAAAAAATCTTTTTTAAAACATAAATATTTAATTATATTTATGGCATATGTAAATCAAACACCGATCTCAAAGTCCCTGATCAAATTATTGATACAATATTGCTAATGATATTTATTATTTAAATATATATGAAAAGTTCAAAGATATTCCACACTTACTTGGTGAAACGTTTCTGAACCGTTTGGAAAAAAGAACTGAACTGAATTGCTCCATTCTCCAAAATATCTGAAGCTTCTTTAAATAAAATCCAGATTATTCAAAATAATTTTTGAAATTAAAAATATTATGCGATGATTAAAAATAAAGAAATTTTATTATGACTGATACATATTGACTGGAATACCACATTTGTTTATGTAAAGGATCTGAAAATTAAAACTTTTTTAAATTAACTCCAAATATAATTTTTTTAACATATAAGATATATCTTTTTAAAAAAATACATAATATAATAATGGTACAATAAAACTTTGGCCAGCTGAAAATGTTATGATTAAGACAATAAAAGTTCAATTTCGTTCATAAATATGTGAGTAAAACCTCTCCGTACATTAATTGTTTATTTATCTTTAAATAGTTATAGACATTTTAATTTTATACTATATTCCAATAAAAAATATGAGTCAGTATAACAGCTAACACTGATGAGGCAAGAAAAATACTAGGAATATTGTTCACGAGAGCTTAAAAACATTTTATCAACGTGTGAATTGCTACGAGAAAACTACTTATCTGATAAGGGGGACAGATAGTCAGTACTGTTGGAGCTTTTGCTTAGACGAAAACATGTCCCGAGTACTTTTTTTAATCGGTTTCCTCAGCACTATTTCATGTGTGATTGCAGAAAAAACAGAAGATAAGACCAGTAAGTATAGAAGTAAAGCTACATTTATACTTATTTGTATTGATTTTCGTAAATACTATTACTAACGATTGTAATAAAGAATCAATGATTGATTTTTCAGCTTGCGCCGGCTTGCACATTGCATGAACAGAAGTGTTTTTTATTTTTAAAAAATAAAACTTTTTCTCTTACTAAATTATTAAAATTTTAGATTTTATCGAAAAGTTTAAACTTTTACAATTTAAAAATGTTTAATTTTAACTTTCGAAATAGTATAAGAACTTAAGAGAGAGCATTTAAATTTTAAAACGGATACGTATATATTAAGCAATAAAATAAGTAACGATACATGAAATAAATAACTTTTACAATAACTCATGTAGATAAGAATTAAAATTAAAATGGAGATAAAAAATATATAACTAGCAGACCTGGCAACGTTTCTCTATTGCTATATTTGAGCATGTATATACATTAATTGACAACTAATGAAACGTTGATTTCAATTAATATAAACCTGAAGTGATGAGAAATGATCACAGTAACATAAAACTTTTTGATTCTTTTTGATCTTGCGCCAAAGATGCTTAATTTTGTTAATATATTTTTTTACCGTAAAAACGGGCCGACCTGCATTATTTCCGGAAAAATCCTGAACATTCAGCAAAAAATCCTATCACAATCGAATGAACAGAATGGTAGTGCATAAAGCACTAACAAACAAACATTCATTTTCATATATTAGATAATTAAAAAGTATTTTTTTTAAAAGTAAATTGTATACATCGAAATCGTTTTATTGTCTAATATAAATATGAATAAAAAATATATTTATATCAAAATTATATTATAAGAGAAAGCGTTTCTCTCTCTTTTTTCTTTTTTTTTAATCGCCTAAAATACCTGACGTTTATCACACCTACAATTCCAAGGAGGTGATACAAAGTTCAATGAGAATTTATGTTCATTGTATATTTAATAGCCAATCAAACATGGCAGCAAACGAGTCATCAAGCGATAAGACAACTATGAAATCCAGTTTCTAACTCACTTTCTAAACTAAAGAATTTTCTATAATCATTTAAATAATACCGAATTTTGAAATCAGTATTTAGTATTGCAGTGTGATTTTACTAAATGATGTTAATATTCAAGAAAAAATAATAAAAATACCTGTAAGCCTACTAGCGACAGCTGCCAGAATTTAATAACGAAGTAATAGAGAGGTTAGTATTGCAGCAGTTAAGGACTAGATTTCGTCACTACAGAATTGACAAAAGAAAGTTTCACTCTGAATAAAATATACCACGTGATGATAAGTAGGAGGCACAGGTCTAATATGGAGAATATGCGTGCATAACGAGGAGGCAACACGTAATCGGATTATTATTCTTAGTTGATTCATGTTCACACAAGAATATCTTTGACCTAAAGCAAGCAAGCAATCTAATTTGGCACAAAACGTAAAAACTAAAAGATTTTACAATAAGCTAGTGATTTTTCAAGTCCAACGTAGGGAAACAGCGAAACACTAATACACATGTAACTATTATTAAAATAAAGCATTCGTGTATGGAAACTATGCATGGCATCACAAAGATGATAGGACAGGAACCCCTATACATATAACTTTAATTTATTATTATAATATAATAAAATATTCCTCCCAATCGTTTAATTATATTTTATTATTCCTAACTCTCATTTTATTATATAACCATTAACAATAATTCTTTGTTTAGGCAAAGCAGTTTTAGCTTACGCTGTAACAGTCAATGAAAGTAAGTGATTTCATTATACCTACACTAAGTTATGTTCAAATACGATTTATAGGCAAATTAATATATTCTTAGTTATATTGTTATTATTAGTTATATCATTTAATAACCATTTTTTTAAGAACAAAAATAGTTGGCGTAAAAAGCCCATCATATGTTTTATAATCTTAGTTATCATCTCTTGAAGAAACAATATCCATTCTTTTAATTTTCCTACACTAGTGAAGTCCACTGAGTGTAACATCCCATTAGCCTACACAGCAGTGCTAGAAAAATATAAATGTTTCAAAAATCTAATGATTGGTTGTTTAAAAAATAAGTAGAATTAATCAATTGTTTCTGGAATATTTTCTGATTCCAGTGAGTCAATCCGATTTCAGGATCCGGATCTCAAGTTAAAAACGTTACCTTTTGTTAAGAAATTAAAGTATTGAAAATTTTAAACACAACCATACTTCAAAATAATATATAATGAAATACCAATGAAACATATTTTCGTTACAGGTGGGCAGAGCAGGCTATTGAATGGGACAGATCTAGGCAGTAAGTACTGTTCATCCTTCATTATTATTATAAATGTAATAATCGTCATTAAGTTCCTGATATATCGAAACTTTTCAACCAACGACTCATTTCCAATTAATGCAGCAAAATACCAAAATCGCTTAGTAATAAATTATAAACTGCGCTGTAATTATTATGGCTCGTTCAAAAATAGGAATATCTAATATTAATTATATTTCTAATCTAATATTATATTAGATGTGTTAATTCATTAATCATAATATAACTTCTTTGAAAAAAATATTCGTGCTAGCGGATACAGTGCTAAATATATCTCGAAAAATATTGAACATGAAGGGCTATATTAGGGCTCAATTTGAAGCACTTTTAATGTACCATTAATTAGGTTATGATGTTTATTTTCCAAGGATTGGCATTTTTCGTGATATTTTCCCGATATATATCACAATATTTGCCCCTTAATATTTGAAAAGAATGTTTATTAAGGCTCAAATATTAAACAAAGATTTATTTTTTTTAAATTATCATACGCTTTGTAGTTTTGAAAAACAATTTTATTTAAGTTAATAACATTGAATTGAACAGCAATTAGCATTGAATCAAAAATCAGAGAAAATTTTACATTTTTTTTTTTTTTTTTACAATAAATCAAACCTTAGGTGTATTGACCTATAATATATCTATAACTACTTCTCAAGAACATTTATTGTTCCTATTGTATAATGTAAAATTTAAATTATTTAAGTACATGCCCGTCAAAGCTATTAACGGGTGAAATTGTTACTTTAGGTTAAAAGAAACCAAATAACAAAGAGAAATCAAAGGGAGAAGACTCAGTAAAAACATATATTATACATTTCACGTGTTATGTATTGGTTTCGTGATATAAACCAATAAACCATAAACCAAAATGAAATAAACCACTACCCTACACCAGGCGTTGGACACCATATTCCGGTAACATTACTTTTTTAATTTTAAGGGACACTAAAATTAAAGATAAAATATACTTTCATAGACATCTTGTTTTGTAACGAAAATCGCGAAGTTTAATCCTTTCAATTTTTCTAAGCTACATATTCAAGCTTTTTGAAATTCATTAGGTATTATTAGCTATAAAATTAAAAAAGGTTCGCTATTTTGAAAAATCTGTCATATTAGGCCTACAGACAGATTGTGGTATTTTACTATCAGATTTTGCAAATAGTTTTAGATTAAAATTTACAGAAAGAAATTAGTTTACAATTACTTCTAGGTTCACTTGTAATTTTACTGGACTTCCACCGCTTTTATGGCAATTGTCTGGTACGAAGCTTTGTTCCAATGTTTGTCCAGATTCCTAATTAAGGTTTTATACTTCTTCCATGTATTAACTTAACTTTATTGGCAAATAATTAAATGTTTTTTAGATATTATATATACTTTTTAATAAAACAGGAAATGTTTTGTGACGACTGAATGTTTCATGATCTGTCTGGGCTGGGGGCCGGAACCATCTATTGAATATGTAACACCCGAATTACAGACCTTTGAAGGAGTGACCACGAGTAAATTGCTTACCATGTATTGATTAGATGATAAACTTAAATATTAAATTTAAAAAATGGTAGAAAGATGCTAATCTTTTGTAGTTAATTATAAATGAAGAGGGGCTTTTAATCAACACATGTATGTATTTATATAATTGTGTGAATACATATACATTTTCAAACCGTTATTTCTTGCAGAGCAAATATGTAGCGTCACACCAACCGTCACATACTGCCCGGATGGTCAGAAATGCTGTTCAACAACAACGTGTTGTGCGACCTGGCTGAAATGCTGTGGAGGTGGAAGATATTGCTGCAATTCCGCTACAACTTCGGGGTAAGTCCTGTTAATTATATATATATAAGTTACAGGCTGTCAGCTGACCTAGCACCGATTAGCTATTCAATGTATATATGTAGGAGGATGAATCCCGTGTCGCCAAACAGTGTTGATTGAAATTTCAGAGCGAGCTGTTCTATCTATGTCTCTCCTTTCTTTTCTTTTGAAGTCTCCTCCCACAATGACGTAACTGGTGCCGAAACCTTTGAATAATGAAAAATTTTCTTCTCCCTGAATTATGGCGAGTTACGGAATATTGAGAGCGGCGGTTCTAAACATCGAGGGTTTGAACTTCAACAACCCACCTCATGCAACAGACAACAACCCTGCAGGGAACCCACCACCGGCAGTGATTCAGCCATCACCGGAAGTCTCTTTAGCGCAACCTTATGCAACAACGCTAGAATGGATCAAAGTCCGCACGGCAACCGCCCAGGACTTAAGAAAGGCAGCTTCCGACTTTGAAAGGTTTACCAGGGAAACAGGGGAGTTAAGCAATTTCCTCAAAGGCAGTGATCAACTGATGGATTGAATAGATGCAAAGACAGCCGAAAACCTGCTCGAGAGTGAGGATGATGAGGTGTTAAGGGCAGCAGTCGTATGTATGGTGAAAAGAAGTATCCTCAACCAAATTTAAGCTGATGAGGAGACACCCTGAGACCGTGATCAAGGCGAGATTGAAGAAGGCGTTTGGAGGCGGACTGTGGGCCTATGTAGAGCACATATTTATGATGATAAGGGAGACCAAGAAACCGAGAAAGGGCAGTAGGCCGCGGAACTCCGGGAACAGTACAACAGAATCACCGATAAACTCAGGGAGATGATGGAGACAATCCAGGTACATGGTCTGATGCAATTCCTATTCAGTGAACTAAAGTTTCAGTTGGCAAAAGAGCTGGGAAAGAAGGGAGGATTGCCGACAGCACGCTTCTTCGGAGAGTGTACACAGGAGCTAATCAGGCACAAGTGTCTGAGAACAGGAAGCCCGAATGAAATTGGAAGAGCCAGGATGGATTAAGATTACATACAATCGGCCACAATAACTCAGCTGTCTTTAATAAGAAAAGAGTAAAAGGACAGTAGTATAGAGAAAACACCGAATAGGGACAGAAGACCATGGCAAGGAAAGCACAGAAGCAGTAGCCGGCGAGAGGACTGTAAGTGTCACAGATGCGGCAAAATTGGGCACCTAGAGGCCCAGTGTCCCCGAACTCAGTGCTTTGAGTGCGGAAACGAGGGACACATTGCAAGACAATGTCTCTGTGTGCCTACGGGTAGAGATTGGACCAGGCGGAGTCAATGGAGGTAAATGCCCAAAGGATGAGGAGAATGGGTGGTTCAAAAAGGGCAGTTAGCTCTGCGAGTGAATCAACGGAATCGTCAGAATCATCGGAAGCGAAAGAAAAAAGGAGAGTACCAGGGAATATCAGTGGACAAAGGAGCGAATGGAGAAGGTCAGTAGGAGGGAGAAGAACATGGTAGAAGAGTTGAAGAGAGTGTCGACAGTGGGACTACCGCATACCAGTGTGTGACAACCTGAGAGGAAAACATGGCAGTCTGCCTATTATCAGAATAAGACGAGTGAGCTGCCTGGTAGATACTGGCAGCTCTAATACCTTTGTGAGTTGATAGACTTTGGAAAGACTGAGTTGTAGAGGGAAAGCACTCCGTGTCTAAGTATGTTATTGCCAATTGATCACCCTCGGTGGCCAATAAAGCGTAGAGGGAGAGTTAGAAATGAAGTGGAGCGAATGGGAGCTAGTGGGACTAGAATAAAGGTGCATTTAGTAGGGAATATGGCCCGGGATTACCAGGACATTATTGAGTATCATCTATTAGGATAGGTAGGCGCGAGGGTCAGGAACAAATAGGGTAAATGGAGCATTAGCATAGGGAAAAAGAAATTTAGCTGCTAAGAAATTTTCAGAGAAGAAATAGTGCGAGTTGGAGCCATAAACCAAGCGGAAGATCGGATACATGATATGGTGCGGGAATATACGGATATTTTTATTTAACAAAGGTGAGAAGCTGGGTGCGACTAGAAAAACCGTGCACGAGATCCCGCTGAAACAAGAGAGAGTAACTTATGTGAAGGAAAGGCGGTACCCACAGACATTGCGTCAACACATCAGGGATGAGCAGGATAGTTTGAGAAACCAGGGAATGATCATTGATAGCATATCACCAATACCAATACAATTGCCCATCATGGGAAGTGAAGATGAAGAATGTGCCGGGGGATAGCAAGGAGAAGTATAGGGTTGTCATTAGTTACAGGAAAATAAATGAGAACACAGTAGATGAAACATATCCAATACCTCGATTCGAGGACATTCTGAACAGGTTAGGAGGTGCAAACATATTTAGAACACTAGATTTAAGCTTACCATCAGATAAAAATGCACCCGAAACATCGACATAAGACAGCATTCACGTTCAAGCGGGGACATGAATTCACACGAATGCCGTTCGGATTAAAAAATGCTCCTATTACATTTCAGCACCTTATGGGTGAATTTCTACGGCGTATAGATGAGTCCATGTGCTAGATTTATATGGATGACCTATTAGTGTTTAGTAAATCGGAGACCGAAGACGTGCATCATCTGGACAATGTATTTCAAAGAATCAGGCAATATGGATTAAAATTATCAAAAGGAAAATCACTATTAGGTCAGAAGCAGATCAATTTTTTAGGACATACTATTTCAAAAGTGAGAGTCAAACCGGATGCTCAGAAAGTGGAGGCAATACAAAGGCTTTATGTACAGCGAGATGTGAAAGAAGTCCGAAGACTGTTAGGCACCTTGAATTATTACGGTCGGTTCGTGCCAGAGATGGCTCAGTACCTGCTACCTCTTAATAACGTTTTGAAGAAAGCAAGGACATTCACTGTGACACCAGATATAGAAGACAATATTCGGCGGTGCTTGGAGTAACTGCAAAGGAAACCTGTGCTTACATTCCCTGAATTCTCAGAAGACATTTACAATTACGACGGACGCGAGCGAATACACCCTGGGAGCTTTTTTATCTTAGGAAGAGGGGGAGCGGCCACCGGCTTACTGACACCAAAAATAGGTACAGAGGGAGGGAATTGTTGGGAAGAGGCAATGGGCTGGAAAATTAAAAGAGTCCTCGGCACGGGTTACGCGGTGGAAAGAGCAGTTGGGCCAAAACAATTTGGACATGGTATACAAACCAGGGAAGGAAAATGTAGTCGCCAACTGAATGGCACGAGCTATAATGGTGTACGGGAGTATGCAGCAGTTTCTGCGAGAATGGACATCAGAACCGGAGGATGAACGAAAATGAAATGAAAAGAAGAGAAAAGGGCCAGTCTAGATGAGAGATAAACAGACATGACAGAAATTGATGAGATTGTCAACGACAAGTGGGGACAGATCATATGGAAGACAAGGACATCCGGCCCAGTAAAAGTCGAACATACTAGTACGGGATAAGTGGTGGATACGTTAAAGGATGCCGAGCGACTGAAGGAGTTGAAACTCTCCTAGTCGAAACTCTTCAGGCGTTATGTAAAAGATACCTGGTGGGAGATGAAAAGGACGATAAAGGAAACCGTAGTGAACTGTAAGGTTTGTCTCAACACCAAGTACGATAGAAACCCACCTAGGGCAAGGCAAGAGATTTCTTCCCACCCCTGACAAAGCACTGAGCGATCTAGAGATTGACTCCTTCACTTGGAGAGGATGCAGGTGGATAACTGTAATAGATTTGTTCAGCAAGGCAGCAATGGCATATCTAGTTAAACACAGATCATCGGAGGCTGTACTAGTAGCGCTTCGGACTTGGTTCCAATTTTATGCTGTTCTCGATCGCATTGCATCAGATGGAGGCAGGAATTCGATGATGCCAGCATTAGGGAAGAGATGAAAGCACTGGAAGTGGTATGTCACCTCAACACGCCCGCACACCCAAAAGCAAGGAAAGCATAGAGCAGCTGCATAGCACACTCAGCGACCATTTGAGGTTATTTCAAATGGAGAAGGGCTTGGAACCGGAGTTGCAACGTTACGAATGGCAATTTCGAGTGATAATGATTCGGGAGGGCAATGTTGTTACTATTGAAAGTGTCCAGAAGCCAAAGAAACGGAGAGCCGTTCATATTGAACAATTAAATCTCCCAGTGTCAGAACCATGAACTAGTGCATCTTTGTAATTAAAACAATGTTTTTTTTTGGTAATTATTATAATCATTGCTATAATAATTCCAACTATCTTGAACATTTTCGATTTTTCTTTACAATCTTCATATTTTCCATCACTTTGGAAAACGGTTTTGATTACTCCTCTTCCTAAAAATTCAAATCCTAGTAATGTTGAACACTATAGACCCATTGCAAAATTATGTTCTTTGTCCAAGGTTCTCGAACGCAAAGTGTATGACCAAACGGTACAGTTCTTAAGTTCTAATGGTCTGTTTGATAAATAACAGTCTGGCTTCCGATCAGGGCATAGTACTCAAACTGCATTATTAAGGTTGACTGAGGACATTAGGCTCGCGATGGATGGATTACTTGTACGACAAGTAACAATTTTGGTATCTTTTGATTTTAAAAAAGCGTTTGACCTAGTAGACCATACCATTTTATTGCAAATTTTAAGAAACAAGTTCAAATTTTCTCATAGTGCAGCACTCTGGTTTGAATCTTATCTGAAAAATAGAACTCAAGCAGTGATAGATAGTGACGGATCCGTCTCTGAATTTCTACCAATCGTTTCGGAAGTTCCTCAAGGCTCAGTCCTGGGACCGTTACTCTTTCTCTTATACGTATCGGATATCTCATCGATACTTAAATCATGTAAATATCACATGTATGCCGATGATATTATCATTTATATGTCATCGAGTCCTGATAATTTTAACGAATCCATAGAAAAAATAAATCAACATGAAAGAGAAATATTTGCCTGGTCAGTAAACCTAAAACTCACTTTGAACCCATTAAAGACAAAAGCAATAATTTTCGGTAGCAAATTTTATGTAAAACCATTAGTC
>NW_027114133.1:222968-225240 GCF_000696795.3 Halyomorpha halys
TATATATATATATATATATGATTTTATCTGAGAATATTCTCAAAAATTCTTATATTTTTAATCTCTTTCTTATTTTATTTTAATTTTGTTCTTTTGTTTAAGAAGGATTTTATTTTGTAATTAACTTGTATTTATAGTATCATTTTATGTACCTAATATTTTCAGAGAGCATACATTTTCATTTCATTCTTATTATTTCATTAGCCATTTCTTTTTTTCCTTTTTTTTTTTTTAAGAAGTTAACATGTTTAAAAATATTGTTTTCTTCTTTAGTTATCTGTTATACTTTGTTTTCAGAAAACTTGTATTGTACCCAGAAACGTGAATAATTTAAGTTGCAAATCATCATCAAACTATCTTAATCAATAATACTCCTGATATTAGTTGTTCTTTTGAGAAATTATTAATAATTATTCGAAAATATATATCATTTTCTTTTGTTCTAGGGCAACTCTTGTTCTAATTTTTGCGGCGTTACTGTTATACTTCGGGACTTCGAAGGTTTAAGGTAAATTCAAGTAGTAATAGTACTAGTAGTAAGTGAATATTTTTATCAATGAGAAAATATACCAAGGTTAACCACCGAATGAAACCGATCTACAAACACAACATCCACAGAAAATTTTAATAAATTAGGTGCAGTGAGCGCATCACACGATTTTCACATAACGCGAGGAAATTAATCCTCGCTCGTTTCTGAACAGATATTTTATATTACTCAACAACATGTTTCCATTTCCGTACTAATGAGCTTTTCAGGTGACAGGTCCGCTAACTCCAGTTTTAACTGAAATAATAATATTCCTCGATCCAAAATTTTAAATTTTTTCTTTTGAAAAAGTATGAACGATTATATAGCATATAACTAAAATTTACATTCTGCTTTTAACTATTAATTTAATTAAAAATTGTTATTGAATCTATATTGAAAAAAACTAAGAATGATTTTATGGATTCCTATCAAATATAAAATTAAAAAGTTATTTTATAACTATTTAAACAGACTGGCGAAACAGAAAGAACACCAGCGACCACCAGTCAAATTATTGTTAGAATAAACATTTTACTAATGCAGTATTCCTCATTTCCCACTATTTTCTTCAACTTTTTATATAAAATATATTTTTATTTCTAAAATATTTGGTTTTATATCAATATTAAACTTCTACATCACTCACTACTCTTATTTCGGAAAATGTTTTTTCAATCTGAAAAAAATATTTCTCCACTTATCTCCTTAAGTTAACTATAAAATCCCCGTTTATATGGATCCATTTTTTCACTACTAATAAAAATGATATGTTCAATTAATTTCAATAAACAAAATAAAAGGGATACCAGAAAAAGATTATATAAAACTTTATTTAAGCTAAGACGATTTCAATGAGGAAAAAACCTATCTTATATTAAAGAACATTTATTTATACTTAAGTGTGACCAGTTTAATCAAAATCGTTTATTTAATCAATAATCAACTAGTTTACAAGAAAATCAAAATTTCACAATCGGAATATTTTTCCTTTCCATATATTACATATATAAGTAAGTGAAAGTAAGAATATCATGGAATCATTAAATTATATTAGTCCTTTTTTTTTTGGAACTCAGTTTTTGATACTTAGTTTATTTATTTTTGTTTGTATTAGTTTTCAATAGTATAATATAAATTATATTAGTAAGAATTTATTGTTTTTTCTATTTAGAGGCAGCAGATACTGAATAGAGATGAATAAAATTTCTGATAGTTTACACCGCTGCAAGAATAACTCAAAACTACAAAAGTAATTAATAAGTAATAACTTTTATTACTAGTTAATAAATTTTTTATAACTAGTAATAACGTTGATTACAAGTTATTTATTATTAGTACATTTTATAACACGGTTTTAAATTATTATAAATATGTACCATGTAGAAAAAAAAACCTATTGCATGTATAAAAGTAATGAATTATAATAATTATATACATATCAAAATACTTCATACAAACATATTTTTGTTTCAGAGTATACTAACATTTAATAAGTAATAAATTTAGAAACTAAAGATTTACTTATCTTTTATTATTTATATATTAATAAATAAAACAGTGTACAAAATATTTTGTAACGAATGTCATTAATAAAACAATGCTTAATTTTTTTATGTCAAATAAAATCTTGTAAACAAAATTATACTTGCTGTTTTTACCCTTGTTGTGTGTTTTTACCCTCTTCCTAAATAGAGAACAAACTAATTTTTTTTTTTTTTTATTTTAATTGAAATAAGAGTA
>NW_027114133.1:225385-230364 GCF_000696795.3 Halyomorpha halys
ACCAATTTATTGTTTGTTTTTCTTAAACTATCACTTTTTGTACTTGATGTAATGTATTTGATCGTATCGGCTAAATGGAAAAAAACAAGAACAATATTTTTTATAAATTAAAAAAATATTAAAATAAAATCTGGTAATCTAAAACAAAATTATTTATACGAAGTTATTTATTTAAATTGTAACCCTATTTTTGGTAGGTTTCTTATTTTTGGACAATAACTTAATGTTTATTTTACATATTTAAAGGGATTTTCTAGTCATAAGTACACCATACCATTTGTTAGAAAAGGATTCAAACTAAATTTGTTGGTATGTACCAATTTCTGAGATGGGCCTACTATCCGCTTGCCGGTAATAGGTTTGAATAACATGATAAACCAAAAATAAAAGTTGATTGTATATACATCTTCAGATGGATTTCAAAGTTGTGTATGAACATTTCTAAGAGATTTGTCTTTATGTTATCATTATGATGATGACCTGAAGTAGCAGCTTATTTTATTTTGACATACGTAAGTCATTCTTAATTAGTTACACCAACGTATTCAGTTAGGTCTCATTGATATTGGGTTGATAAAAAAAAAGACCAAAATGCAATATAACCAATAGAATAAAGCTTGGAGAAACCCCGCATTGGTTTTGCACTGGTGATATGTTTAAGTAATATACTAGTACAAGGAGGGTTCATAGAGTTTCAAGATTGATTTCATAACTAAAATAATACGAATAATACTGATAATATACTGAAGACTTCAAGTTGACTGTACAAAAATACTTAATCAAGTATCCGATCTGAGACAATTCATGAAACTTAGAAACGCACTATGAATATGCCAGTTCTCTAACTTTTTTTCTTTTATTTCGGGCAATGTTCTAAGACATGTATTTAATTCTATACATTATAGTTATATACCCCGAAAAAAAAGGTCGTATCATTCTTCTTCCATCCAGTCCATTATAATTTCACGAACCACTAAAGTTTAGCATTTTTCATGATAAAGGAGGTGTGATGGTAACTCATTGCTATATAGCCTTGCATATTGCAAGATACATTGACGCAATACTAGCACTTACTACATCAATCGGATGGTCACAGAAACAAGCAAGAAATTATAATCCAAAAGTTTTGTAACCCGGAGTTTGCATGATGTTAAATGGCTTCATATTCTTTGTTTACGGTTTCCAAGTACCTATGATTACGTACAGATATTAGCATTACAATAATTAAACATTTAAATAAAGGTATATTATAAATATATAGTTTGCTGCACAATCATCTTGTAAAATGGACCTTAACTGTTCAGGTCATTAATCATTAACTAAATTTTTCCCAGTAACAATTTCTCTATTTATAAAGGCATCGATTATTCAGACTAGTACAGGATCGGGGCTGACAGTCACATTCACTCTTCGTGGAACAAAACTTTAGAAACACACGGAATACTTTTTCCTCCTAATGGACTATACATACGAATGACTGATTAGGCAGTAAAGAACATTATAATAAAGCTAAATGTAGAAATCACATCTAGGTTTAAAATTTATTTATAAGCAACAGAATTTTGCCACAGGTTAATTTACATCCAGCCAGAAAGCAAGTCCTATCCTAAGCTATTCTAGGGTATAGTGAATTCCATTTAATACATGTAAGTAAAATAAATGTAATTTACAGTATGTTAAAAAAAAAAAAAAATATGTGACAAATAGAGTAACCAATAAATTGTAATTATATTTACTTAATAAACTTATAAATGAAATATAAAAATAAAAATGAAAACTACAGAACAGTAAAATAAATGATAAGTTCTTATTGTAAGGATAGGACAAGCGCTAGACACAAAGTCCAAGCGAAAGAAAATGGGAGAGCCTACTGCATAAGACAAACGAATCTCCGGCAATATTAGCAGAGCTGAGAAAGTGGCTTGTTTTCGCCTCTTAACAGAATATGATCTGTTCCAAAAACGCCTCCATCGAATTAACATCGTAGATTCACCGAAATGTCCTCTATGCAGCATGGGAGACCATCTTTTAACATGTATTGGTCTAGAAGATATTCAGTAGGATGCGGACCAACTAAGAGGAAAAGTAAAATTGTATTGGACTGTGAGAGGGAAAATGGCGTAATATCCCACTTCCTGTGGCGTAGGAAAATAAAAAATATATGAAAATTGTATAATTTTTAAACCATTTTTTATTAAATACTAATTTTACAATTATTATAAGTAATACATTGTAGTAGTATTTTCGGAACAATCTTCTCAAAAATAACTGTCCCAGAACTCCTGTTACATGCACTGTCATCCTGAAGGAGAACAATAGGGATAATCGAAAAACTCAAATTAACAAGGTTTCTTCATCAATATGAGAGGCAGGTACAGCAATCATCCTGTAAAACCGTAGGGAAGTTATAATAACGCAAAAAAAAATCTATTTCTGTTAATATGAGTATACTAGTAGTGTAGTAAATGTATTGAACGTACTTTAATATTAGCTTTGTACAGCAGTATGTATTACCACCACAACATTGGTATGCGTTTAGACAGCAAGTGGAAGTTCCACAGCAATGATAACCATCTTGACACGTCTTAGTCGCGCTGCAACGTTGTCCTGAAGAATTATTTATAATTTTTTATATTTAAACACTTGAACGGACCGTGAATTAGAGTAATAAGAAAAATCTAACGAGAATAAACATATTGGAATTCAATTGAGAATAGTTTTCAGTAGAAAATGTGAAAACATTACTGCTCTAAAATTGATTAAAGGAAATTAATTAAATTCCATGTTCAGCATATTACTATGTATATTCACCATCCCTAGCCTTTAAAACTTACGAAAATTTGATTTGATTTTCCCTTGATCATAATTGATATTGTTCCATTAGATTTTCTTAGTTCGCGATTAAAGAATGGAGAATATCTACTTGTAATTCCCTGACATTATAATCAGTGCATCGCGACGTTGTAATCATGACGCCCATTTTAGTCAACTCGGCTATGATAACGGATTCTTTACTGGAAATTAATGGTTAAATAATTTAGTTCTTAGGTTCATTAGGCTTTCTGCATTTGAGTAAGTGAAAAACAAGAATATGTTAATAATTAACAATACAATCGACTTGACTAAATAATAGAACATGTGCTACTGTTATGACCAATATTCAAAATATAACAAATTGAAGAAGTTAGAGCGTTGAGTGTGGTCTAATGGAACAATATAAAAGAGTTGAGAGTTGTGTATAATTAAATATATATATATACTGTTCTAGGAAGGATTAAAATAAAATATATTCTTTTAGTTATTTCATTTGAACATAACCAAAAAAAAAAAACAACAATGTAAATGTAATACACATTTTCAGTAATTTTGAACAGCTAATTTTAGGAGTGAAAATAATTAAAATCTTACCGTTTGCTACATCAATTGCTGTTTTTAAAGATGAATTTTCAACGGCAACTTGTCCTGCTATAGTTTCTGGGTGCCACAGGAGCAGGAAGGCAACGCATAAAAACGTAGCTCCAAGTTGTGGATTCATTTTTACAAAGAAGAGAGAGGAGTGTTGGATAATACTTTATGTCTTTAAGCTAACTATACACTTTTGTATATCTTATCTTCGCGTTGGAGTGCATTGTTGTGAAAGAACAATAGTGATAACAAAAATAAGTAGAATCTCATCAAACAATTAGTTCTTGAAAGTGAAATATTCCAATAACGAACGGCCTGTGAGAAATCAGGTGATATGCAAGTATAGCTGACATGATTGAATTGATATCTTCAATTCCCCCGCATTCAATGTAAGAAATGACCAGGAAGGAGATGATTTCTGACACCCGTATGTCTGGTTATGAACAGGTAACCAACCTTTTCTAGCCATAAAGAGGTGTCAATTTTTCATTTCCTAGGACCACCACAGAAATAAATAAAGTCGATCCCCTCCCAGACCGAATTAAAACCGGCACCACCGTAGTTCCCCGGTTGCTAAAACCTGAGCCTCAACCACCTGAGCCACGGATGGCCCAAAGGCAATGGAATGGAGCGGTCCCTCTCCATTTTTGTAACCCCCATCAGTCCTATCAGCCCTGGCCAATATTGTTATCTCCAACTTCAGCGGACCCAGCCAACTTCCTTATAATGCCATATGACGAAGAAAGGGCCAAATTTCTCGTATATATATTTAGATTTAGGTTTTTAGGTCTAAGTATTGTATATAAAATATTTAATTAGTAAGAAACAAAAATTTAAAAAATGAAGTATTTCACTTCAATTCGTGCGTTTAGTTCGAAGCGTGTTAAATTTAGAGATTTATATATAGATTTTTTTTTATTTTTGTTTCTCTTCTATATCGGGAAAATAAAATTTAGTTCGTATAAATGTAGGAGGCTTGTTATAAGCTCTAATAAGAAAGCTGGACGGAATTAAAACTCCTCCAGACCCGATAAAGCTAAATGAGGAAGCAGCCTACGTTCCCTAATATTTAATAATGGATTTCCATTAATAAATTTATATATAGTCTGATCGGAAATGTGCAAAACATTTCAAAACAAAAAAAAAATGGAGGACGGGGATTTGCTAATTGACAAGTAATAGTAAGCACTCAAATAAACTTCTAGACGGCAAATATTTAGCTAATCAATTTAATTTTATTAAAAAACCCGTACAATATAAAATTACAGAAAGGAAGTAATAATTGTTGTGATTTATAATACCTGGAAAAAAGATGAAATTATATCCGTACTAAACGGAAAAATTAACAATACAGCAAGAATACAAAAAAAAAACAAAAAAAAAAAACGAAGAAAGGAATATGGTCCGGGTGCGGTCAAAAAAACTCAAACAGTAGAATTATACTATTTTAATGAGCCAACGTTTCGCCCCACGTTGCAGGGCTTCGTCAGGGCTAAAAACTGGACTATAATTCAACCCCATACCACGCTTAACCTCACCTCATTTCTTTCTGCTTTAGAACTTTGCTGTAATTC
>NW_027114133.1:232067-238215 GCF_000696795.3 Halyomorpha halys
TTTATTTATTTGTATTAATTTAATTAAACACTATTAATTTAGAATAATGCTGAGTTAATTAAATAGAAATCAACTTACATAGTGTATTCTTTAAATACACACGATTTTTATTTGAAATAATATATTTTTCTAAAGAATATTATACCAATATTTTAATTTTAAGTTTTACATTACACTACTGACGCAAAATGAATATTTCTGAAATATGAATTTTTTATTCGCAGACAAAATTATACTTACAGAAAATTAAGAATAAACCTGAGCTAATCATTATGATTAATAATTGCGTAAAGCAATCGCAATCCATTGAACCTTGTGTAGGAATACAAACCCACTAAGTCCAAAAACTATTTCGATTGGCAGTATTAGATGAAATCGCAACGTTGACAATCAAACTAATTAGAATAGGCCAATATAAATCTCAACGAAGTTTTATTATTCCTGAAGATTATATAAAGCTTATCTATCAGTTGGTGATAAAAACCACATATTACATAATAAAATATTAATGTTCATTAGTTGGGGTTTATCAACCTAATAAGATATAATAATGTCATGTAATGAAAAAATAAATACAATTAGATAAAAAATATTTTAGTACTACATTGCAATGTACATGATTAAATAATATATTGAATAAAAATTTCAGAATACAGGAATAGTTTTAACTCAACGAAAATTTCTCCTTCTGCTCATTTTCAATATTATTTTGGAATAGTGTAATAATAGTTAATAGTATTTTACTGATATAGAATAATACTGTAACAGTACAAAACGGAATAGAATTTATAAAAACTGAACCAAGATGGTAACCATTTCTTTCTGAATTCCCTAGTCTTCTGCCCTCATCGCCTTCATCGAAGGAGCGCGCCTATAAAAATCAAACAAATAAATATTAAATAATATTCAGAATAATTCTTTATTAAGATAATAACAGTACGTACCCCTCGTCAGGTTCACAACAATACAATCCATCGCCACAACATTTAACTTTATCTGGGCAGCAGGTTGCAGCAGAGCAACAATGATGACCTTCTGGGCAGTAAGTTTTCACACTGCATTGTTCGGCTAAAATCAAAATCTTTAACTGAGTTTTAATTCTCAAAAAATATAATTATTGAATCATTTCTCGTAAATTATTATTTTAATTTACAAGAAAGAGCCTCGTTTAAATTCTAGCTTCTCACTCAAAAATCATAGTTTTTCTTTGTGATTATGTGATCTAAGTACCTCTCATTGTGGTACCCCTAAAATAATGCTGAAGGAAATCTCGCAAGGGAGAAAGTAAACGGGACCACAATGATAGATTAAACCACTGCTTCTAATTGGACGGACCAATCCAAAATAACCTCAATCCGCTGCTATACGGTGGACTGAATGTAAGATTAAATGAGATTAAAGATGAATGTTCAGCACTTAATAGTGGTAGCTCGTAATTGGACTCTAGGCCACGCGCAGCGTCAAAAGTTAAGAGAAGTACGTAGCAACGCCAGTAGAGGTTTTGTAAGAACAGTCGCAAAGAATACAAAATCAATTACTCTGCTAGCAAGTGAAATTAAGCAAGGCATCCTCCCAAGGGAAACGTATTTCAAAGAGTCCAGATTTGAAGAAGTAATCCTAACAAGACTGAGAACTGGACAGCCAGCCTTTATCTAAGAATACTCAATAAAAGGACTGGAGCCACCAGTTTGTGAAACATGTAATATTTTCTTTTTCTTCTACCCTTCAGCTGTTCATTTCAGACATATGTATGGGAGGAGAGATTATCCTAATAGTGACCAACATATTCTAATAAGTAAGAGAGGATCATGTTATAAATCAGTGGGACCATTAATAAGCGAGAAGTACACCCCAAGAAACCTAATTGCGGTAGGATTGTAGAGAAACAAAAAAAAAACTTCTAATAGGCTTTTTACCTATGGATACTCAAACATTGAAAAAATAATAAAAGATTTTAGAAATCCATTCATTGTGAATGAGTTTCTAAGCATAAACCTAAATGAATTACCCAATACTAGCACTGCCCAAAATAAAATTCTCTTCAAAATATAAGATAAGTACATTCATCAAAACAATTGTTATAAACTAAAATTTAATAATGGCAATAGTTAAGCTATTAATAATACAATATGAGTTATTGGTCGTAATCTCCAACATCAATGGCGGCCATTATGAATTATGGAAATTTTCCAAATTAGGCCTATGAAATCCATTATCTTTTTCAAACAAATTTTACTATATATTATGAAATAATTGAAATAAATTAGTCTGCAATCACAAAGAGGTTTACATATTTTATAAGACTAACGGCGTTCAACAGATGGCAAAAATGCAGTATCTTTAACACTACTAAACAAATCCGGCACATACCGGATCTAATTAAAAAGATTGGAACCGGAGATATAATATAAAATGTTTTAAAAGTTTTATTATTTATTTGAAACTAATATTTCGCCCTTATAAAAATTTATTTAAATTAAATTAAAATATGTACCACTTCAACCGATGGAGGGTCAGGGGTTCAGGATTTTGAAAGAAAATACTAGAGCAACGGTTGCGTAAGGAGGCGATTTGGACAGAATCACGTTCTACCGCCAGATTGTTTACCCAATTAAGGGGACCCAATTTATGAGGCTGTGTGAAACCCAGGAGGACTCTAGAACCCACAGGAGTTGACTCACGGCTACAGTGTAACAAAAACCAATTTTCTACCAAGCCGGATTCAAACTCGGGTCCTTCGAGTTAGTAGCATCGCGCCATACCACGGTGCAACCGCGCTCAAGTTTTAAGAATTTATTTTAATATTAATATTAAAAGAAAATAAAAAAAAAAAATAATTCTAAATTTTGTTTATGTACGTTAAAGGAGGTGACTTAACTTCTCAACAACTATAATAACGTAGAAATAGGATAAAATGCAACGGAGTTATGAAAGATCATATGAACAATAAAAAAAAAAATCTACTAACAAATCAAGATGATAAATTTATGATGTTTAATATCTTTACAAAATAGTATTTGAGGGTATCAGACGACGCTAAATATGAATATGGTTTGCTTTTTCCTCAGAAAATAAATAATAAAAGAAATTGTATTGACCTAATTTACTAAAATCCTCATTATATTTTTCTTTGTTTTAGTGAATAAAAAATCATTGAATAGAATCGGAAATTTATTTTTTATATTTTAGAAAGTGACAAGTCAATTGGCATATTACAACCATGTAATGAGAGAGAAATGAGCTAAAAGTCAAAAATTTATTTTGGTAATTACTTTTTTTTACTATTAAAAGATTATATAATCGGGCCTGATCGATTATATATATATTAGTGATTTTTATATATTAGATTGTAGGATGAATAGCCCTCATAAAACAGAGGTGTAATATAGAAACCGACAAAAAACAAAAAAACTGAATTCAAATATTAATATGCTTAAGCTACAATAAAATTTAAAAGATCAGTTTTATCTTAATAACCTTATTGACTAATATTAGAGACTTGTTTATTCCTTTGTACTTGACTTACAGGAAAACAGCAAAATAAAAGTATTAATCTGTATAAAAAGATTAAAAAAGGGATTTTTACATTTATTGATATCCTTTTAAAAAAATCATTAAAACGAGTTTGATGCTCCAGATATTAGCTAAACCAAAAATTTAAATTGCTCATTATTACTTGATCTTCCAAATCATCTTTGCAATTTATTTGTACTTAACAAATTACCACATGAAGAAATAAGTAAGTTAAGTAGAGAAAGAACAAAACTATAATGTAACTAAGCTGATAGAAACTTTCTAACTAATTTAAAATTACACATTCAATACACGTAGAAATTTATTTTCAAATATGAATGTATTGGATGAAGTACTTTAATAATCAGTAATATTGTCAATAGCAATTCTAGAAGGATGATCCTGAAGAAGTAAGCAATTCTTGATAAGATTAATTTATAAACGGAGAGATATACATTTTATTGAATCGAATATATTTGTTGATGTAACTAATTCGAAAGCAATAAACACAAGACGTTTGAGAATTAATTGACACATATTTTCACACAGGTTATTTGACACAGGTGAAGAAAATTTAATTTCCTATTAAAGTCGACCTTGTAACTTTTTTTTATTTCTCCAGCGCAATTAACTTTGGAATTTTTAAAGGAAATGAGGGAGGTCAATTGAATCTTGGATATCCAGTACACATATACTGGCCATAGTGATCTTGAAATATTTAGAAATTATTTAGTTGAAAATTTATTGTGCCTTTAAATAATATAAATTTTTCATGTGTATGGAATAATTGATACATTTATTGTAGATAAGAATGAAAAAAGATTTTTTCCCCGCATATACATAATATATTTACATATCATATCATATCATGCGCCACAAATAAATTGGTGCAATCTAGATTTGGGAATGTTAATACTGGTAGGTAAAAAGTTAATAGGTGGATATTAGTGGGATTTTAGTTAAGAACTTAGGTTTGATTACTCCCAAGATAATAATATATGTTGAAAAGCAATAAAGCGCCTCCTCGCTGAAATTATTTAAAAAAAATAAAAATGACGGTCGTTGATTATAATATTTTATATTTTTTTCTGATTGTTGAAAACGATTTTTGATTCAAACGGAATGACACTAGCAACTAGATGAAACAAAAAAATAATGCAAATTATTTTTTTAAAAAAATGATATTATTTCCTTTATCTGTGGATATGTGTAATGTATGAAAATAAAGTAACCAACTATGCTTTACACTTCACTTTACCCCAACTCTTCATTATTTTAACTTAAGCCATTTTAAATAAGTTTAATTTTTCTTTTCCGATTTTTCTTTTACGAAATTGATATAGTTATAAAATATGAGGTACCAAATAAAAATTAAATATGAAGTAGTGTTAGGAACTATTTGAATGCAGATTAAATAAGGAGATTTTTTGGCAATCCCTTCATCTAGAGTTCATCACGATTTTTATTTTAGAAGATTTTTAGAGGCTTAAAATAATCAATGCAGTCCTTACTTACCATGATTATCGTTAGCAACTTCTTCTTTAGATTCCGCTTTAGAATAATTTCTTATATCTAATGCCGAACTATGCAAAACGCAGACTATAACTAGTATAACCAAACTGTACGTCCACATCTTCCACTAATAAAGAGTGATTTGGATATTTTTTTTCTTATGCGGTTTACATAGATTTACGATATGTTTGTCAGATTTAACTTTATCTTCCCAGCTATAAGCTTATCAAATGATATGAGTATTAAAAATAGTTGTTTAGACTATTCCTTCTACACTTGATTAACTACTTTATACCTATTGATAAGATAGTTGGAAACTGATTAATTTAAAAAAAATCGAAATGTGTCAATAACGACAACCTAGAGGATTTTCGAGTTAAATTAATAAATGAGATTTTCATGTGGTTCTAAATTTCAAGTTAAATATTCGAGGAGTTACGCCATTCAATGCAAAAATATTTGCAAGCTCATCTGTTTTGATTTGAAAAGTGCACATGTAATAAAGAATAGACTTACTAATGATCAAAGGAAAGTCTGTGAAGGGATGCAGCGAGAAATAACACAAACAGCAAATATGTACCGACTTTTCAGCCTAAAACAATCATCAGTACAAACATTCGAAATAAAATAAGCTAAGACTAAGTACAAATATGCAAAATCAAGCCATAAGACATTATATATAAGTATAATAATATTTAATATAATAAAGATATAAACCATCGATACAACATCCTGATAGGCTTGAAAATTATTAACAGTGTGTGATATTTTTTCCTACGCCTCAGGAAATATATTGACTATCAAGCCATTTTTCCTCTTGCAGCTCAATATAAGTTGACTTTTACCTTGAGTTGGTTTGCATCTTGTATATTTTTAGGCCTATACTCGTTAAAATATGTTCCCAATTCATGTCATCCATGTTGCATAGATGGCATGTCGGTGATTCTTCCATGCCAATTCGATGGAAATGTTTTTTGAGTTCATATTCTGTCATATATGATATATATCTTGACATATATATGATGATATATATGTTTATATATCTAAGTTAAGTATTGGCGAAAGCACAATGTCAAAAAAGAGAAGAAGGAATAAGATCTAACTCGCTTGAACTGCTGTAAAA
>NW_027114133.1:248218-263128 GCF_000696795.3 Halyomorpha halys
GTACAAGATAAGGGCTGTTTGTTTGTTTAACTCTGCCTATACTTTTGTACAATTCCTTAGATCTGTTGCCGACGGATTTTTGCCTAGGTCCGGCGGTATCTTTGGCATGCCGACAAAAGAAATTATTTTAAGTTAAAAAACTCCAGCTGGTGCCTCTCATACATATCAATATATATATTTTTATTTATTTATGTATGTATAATTATAAAAAACAAACTTAAAATGATAATAACAAATTATAGAAGATATAATAGAAAACAATAAAATATAAGCCAAAATAATAGAAGTTATTTAAACCAAAAGACTATACAGAGAATCAACAAACAAAGTAGATGTGATGATGATAGTAAATTCAGAAACAAGTGGTCATTAAATCGCAGATACCAACGCCTTCACAACAGTAAAGTGTAATACTTTAGAAATAATGAATGTGTAGGTAAGAATTATACGGTTTTATGTATACCAGATATAATAATATGAATAGTTTTGTATATATCTCAGTAACGGAATGAAAATAAAGTGTTAAAACTAAAAATTAATAAGTGTTAAACTTAAAAATTAAATTTTAAACTTATTTAATAATAGAAATGAACGAAAGGCGACGGAATATCAGACCAAAAATGGCATAAAGATTTAAGAAATTGTATACAATTATATGCGTGCGTATAAGTTACGGCCGAAGCACGATAACAGCTGACAGGCCGTATCAGCTGATCAAATCGAACATCGTACACACTTCACATCATTAACCACATTTATTACGTTTATGCCATAAGGATCGAAAATATTTAACACTTAAACATCCAAAGATAATTGTTTCTCTTCTTCATTTGAAATTTCGTGAAAATCAAATTTTATGGAATGATCAATTTTCATTGAAACATATGCGTAATTAATGGTTTGGGATACATAAATATATCTTATCGGTAACAATGCCGATGTTAACAAGCGCTCTTTTTTTCTTGTAACCCTTGAACTTTTGAACTATATTTTATTAAATTTAATAGGATTATCCTAAGTATGATATCTGGTGCCCCTGCGATATGTACAACCGAAGTCGTCCAGTCTCCATCGACCTCTTACGACTCTAGTACAGTTACCCGAACTGTGTGTAGACTTAGATCCTTCATAAGACTTAGATCCTTTATAATGTTAATGGACAAAGATTTTCTATGCAAACAGCATTCCGATCGAAGGAGATTTACTTTTTGTGCTCTGGTTATTAACCATAATTTTATTTAATTTAAATTTATTTTAAATCTATCAATAATAAGTACTATATTTGAATATGTCAGACACAAATTAATAAAATAATTTATTATGAAAAATTCACAGAGAAGTTTCAACATCAAATAATTTCAACATCCTTTTGAGTATAGGAAACAACAGCGTGACTTGAGGACAGGAACTCTAACAAAAGTAAGTAAAAAAGACAGATGTAAAAAATCCTATGACAAATAATGTTTAAGGATAGATTCATCCACGATTAAGTTCGGCCCATAAATTAGCAACTATGGATAAAAGACGTGAATGCTAAGTTCATATTTATTTAAGGGGTGGACTACAAACAAGTGCCTTCGGGTTTTATGTGGGTAATTTAGAAGGATCTAATGCACACAATGTCACTAAGGAGGGGAACAGAGGGGAGGTGCTTAATCAGAGAGGGGAAGATTGGCTTTCAGGAAACGATAAATTAAACAAAACGATTTCCAAACAATGTAGCGAACGGAAGAAGCTGAAGGCGTATGGACCATCCATTCCAGGATGGTAGGGGAGGGCATATGCTGACAAATGGTCGACGCCCCAGCATCCGGACAGGCAATATGATGGGTGTCGAGGGTGCATCCCAACCATCCCTTACCGGTTTGTGCTATACTTAGCCTTTTCTGGTATATACAAATAAGATAGATACAATATAAAGAAATAGTTTTTCGCAAGATCCCTCTAACAACATAAACGGTTTAAATAATCAGGACTAGGTCACACTTGATTATTTTTTTTTTATTGTACATGCCAATATGTTAAGCCAAATGAAAAAAAAAAAAAGAAGTAAGTGTAGAAAATAATAGTGAAAGCACAGAACACTATATACACATATATATACCTTTTTTTATTAACTTGAATAAATCCTTTGTTAGGTGTCTCCTTGATAATAGCCTGAAGGCAAAAACATCAAGAAAAATAAACAAAGTCCAGAGAAAAGGATCAAAATATTTTAGTGTTTTTTAATTAAAATCACATATATCTCTGGAATATGATTGTAATTTTCAATAAAATCCATCACCTGGAAGTCCCAATTTTCTAAGAACGAATTTGAATGTTTTGTTAAACTCGGTCAATGTACAATTGTATGGTCTTCAACACTATTTAGGCCTTGACTTCATTTAATTTTGGTCAAGGCTTAGATAACGAATTGATGAAAAAAAAAAAACTCTTTCTAATGTACTTTTAATTTCGTTTATTTGTAGTAATTAACCATTTCAAATTTGTATTATTAGTGAAAGACGGATAATTATAGACAATGTACGGGATTTATTATTAATCAAAAGAGAACCAAATTGAAGGTAGGAAATACATTTCCGGAAATAAGAATAGTAATCCTTTGAAAGCCAATGTTTTAGAAAAAATGCATGTATATTTAACATGGAAAGTCGAAGAAAGTGTTGAGGAGTGACACAAATTGCGTAAAAAAAATTTGTTGGGAGATGAGTTTTATTGGCGGGCATTCCGTTTATATTATTTTTGAGTTTGAGATTCGCTAAACGGGGAAAACAGTTGTCAGTCGACACATTTACTAAATAATCAATTTTAATTCCAATTAACCTATATTTGAGCTTTTCAATGGCAGGATGGGTTTCATTATGAGTAAAACAGGACAACATCGGATAAACTAGCCGATAAGAAATAATAATTAATATTTTAGTTCATTTAAGTTATTAAGAGACGATTGCTTTTGGTATTTATTTTCTTTTTTTGTTACTCTTACTTCATATAAATTTTTAACAACCAATCAATTGGTTAATATGAAATTTACTTAATCAATTTTCGAATATTACTTTTTACATAGTATAAGATTTAATTATTACAGGGTACTGATCACTTTAGAAACACAAAAACTTCATTAATAATTTTTAACTTTTTTTATCTATCGTAAATATATACATTTTTTTAAAAATAATTTATTGACTGTTATGTACAACTGTGTAAAAATATATACAAGTATTTGCTGTAGGTGACATAGTGACATGATACAAAAATGTGGAGAATCCATCCATTGATATCACTCCAATAACATTTCTAGAGGAGAAGATCTCGTGGCCATATTCTTTTCAGACGCATAGAAGGATTATTAGGTAATTAAGGAGAAGCCAGGTTAGAAACAAGCGGATTTGGGTGGTTGGGAAGTGTATCGTGGAAGGAATGGTATCTGGTTCTGGCCAAATCGGCAACATATGGGACATTGAGGTCCTGATGGATGACTTAATTTGCTACAAAGTAAGGAGCATTAAGGATTTTACGAAGGATTTTGGACTGTAAAGATTGGATTCGGGAGGAATTTGGATGGTTTAGTGGAGCCCCAAAGCTCAACTCCGTATTTCCAGATACGCCTTATAATAGTCATGTAGATCATGACTATTATAAGGCGTATCTGGTCATGGGTTTACGACGGGTAATAAAACATAGCATTTAAAATGACATATTTGCCGTAAACATACATTGTATGAGATTATTGCATCCTTAAGCAGTATTATAGATAGTACAAAGGTAGATCTACAAATAAGGATCTTATCTTAACAAGTGACTCAGGAGTAATTCTCACATAGGGATTGAATTTTAAGGTTGATCGTAAATGATATATTCCGATTACTCAAATATTTTCTGCAAAACCTAATCGTGAAATTTTTCAATATTATAGTTTATAATCTTAGTATATGATATTTCGTAAATTAACTACAGGTACTTCGTAAAATATTTTGAGTAATCCACTTTATTGAAGTAAGTACACATTACCGAAAATTCTCCCTTTAAAGTACCTAATTTGAAAAAAAAATCACTAATTTTTATTATTAGTAATAATAGACAATGAATAAATATAACAAATTTAGGAATAGTTAAAAGAGAAAAAAGTGAAAACAGAGACATCCTATTCTAACGAGAAAAGCCGAGAGAGATCAACTAATCTTTTCATTACGACTTCCTTATATTTTGTTAAACTGTTGTATTCTTAGTAGGTTTATAGAAGTTTATGTACGTCAATCCTACTTTGTGAAAGCCAAAAATGCGATTTTTATAGCAGCAGATTAATAAAAACATTTGGTGATAATTTTCTTTTAACTTTTTTTTTCGTATATCACAGTGGAAGCGGAGCGCCCCAGACATTTAATTTATTAATTGTAATTTTCTTACGCTTATATAAAACAGAACATATACACTCCTTAAATAGTACTACTTTCTTAAAGAGGTAAGAAATAAACTGAAAATTTGCAATAAAACATTTTTTCAAAATCTTAAAATTGGTTTGTAAATGTAAATTGATATACAATATTGATATAAATAATTACACATTTGACTGAGTGAATAATCGTATTCATTAAGTAGGTGTATACTAGCGTTCACAAAATATGTATACAATACTGTTTTAGGTATAGGGGGAGAAGTGGAGGGAGTAAAGCTGTGATATTTTGATATAGGGTACTTTAGGCTCTAGCATCCGTTATTTTAAAAAAAAAATGTTTATCACACCTGTTGTAGGTGTAGGAAAAATGCTAAGCTCATAAGAAACTGATGGAGTATCTGTATAGGTTTCAGAGGTTCTCTTATTAGCTACGTTATATAAGTAACAATTAAGATGGCATAATTCTTATTTATTGAAAAATAAAGTAAAACAATTATACATAATGGGAAAATTATATTAAATTTCCTCTCACTGAGTCAAACCCGCAGTTCAAACAATACACAGAGCCGGATCCTAACCACACAAGGAAACATAGATCTGGGAGGTCCTAATCATTACATTTGAAAGAGCGAATTGTTCCAGCAAATTGTTTGAATATCGGCCTTTGTGTTTATACCAACTGGAGAGGATTCCCCTCTCTGGACAAAGGGTGCAAGCCACGTCCGCACCAATGGACTGCAGCACGCCCCCATCAAATCGGCGTGAAGGTTTTATCACAGCGAGCCAATCGGCTCTTCTGTCTCATTGAATCTTTTGTTTCCTTACTCGTCTCGAAAGCTTCACATGTCCGAATACAAGTGGAATCCAATTGTGACGATGAAATCTTAATGATTTAATGATTATATAAAGCTTACACTTTGGAACAATAGACTGTAAAATACCTGATATGCCCCTAAAAAGTGAACACTCCGTTATATACTAAAGAACAACATTAATTTTAGGATTTTCAGAATTTCATAGGTAATAACTAAGCAATAGGTTTGAGCAAGTTCTTATATTTGAAGATAAACTAAACTGAAAAGTTTCCTGTAGAAAGGAAATCAAAGTATTTTCAACAACTGTAAAAATAATGTTTATAGTTTTTCTTGAGGAAGCACGTAATGTATAGAAAAGTTTAAAATACATTGACTCTTCCAACACAATTACAGTGTAACCCGGTAACAGTAATTGATAGCAATCATTGACCACAAATTATTTTACAGCTACATATTTTTCAAAGATATCAATCGATTTCAACTTAAATCAACTAAATAATCCATAGATATATTGTATATATCAGGTAATAATAATATAGTAGGTAAAATAGCAGTAGTAATAACATAACCATAACGCATAATTAGATGGAGATTGAAAGTTATAATTATAATGATACGATATTTTATAAATTAATTTTTCGCTTGTGAATACTTACATGATGTAAACTTATTTTAAAATCAACGTATATTCTATTATGGTCATAATATCCTTATTTGAAAAAAAAAATATTCAAAAGGCAATTATATAAATATATTTTTCACAATACAGTTTTTTTAATTGAGCTTTTTGGGATGGCTATTTTTTATTGTCTATTCAATTTTGAATTAAAAACTAAAGGTCAGAAATAAGGACGGATGATTAAGAATAAATAATATGGGTTATATATTATTTATTTAGGATTATTTTAATAAAAAGTGCTGTATCTTCAACCAGAGAAAATAATGTGATTATTAGAGATAAATGAATTTCGAAGATTCACATAAAACGTTTTTTTTTATACTATTCCAATTTCTGAAATACATTTTTAATTAAACTAAGGAGTAAAAAATAAATTCCGATTCTGTCCAGATGAAAATCATTATTACCAATCATGGGAGATATGAACAAACCAATTATAGTATGATTCTTCTCGATGTGACTATTCAAAACTTATCAAATACTGAAATTAATATTTAATATTTAAATTAATATAATTGATGTAATATTGTTAAAAAAAAAGTGATTGATAATTTAATGATATAAGATTAAAAAAAAATGTTGTAAATACTTACAACAAATCACTCAAGTCTTGAACTTATTTCACAATGAAAAAAAAATAATATACGTTTGAGAGAATGATACATAATACTTAAAATAAAAAAAACTGTAATTAATGGCATACAAAAGCTAAGAAAAAAAGAATTAAATGTATAAATTAATCTAAAAGCGATTTCTATAAAAAAAAATGTTACTTATGTACGTTTTTTTACAAATACTTTCCCAATTTTTCTAAATGAAGGAAGGTTTATGAGTAGCAGAGGATTCTAATGAAATCGTCGACTAGGCGATTTTTTAAATTTCTTCTTTAACAGCAGTTGAAGATCTCTGTGCAGATTATTATTTCTGTTATTATTTATGTACTAGGGTGCATTGATAATTCCCTTGAGAACTTTATTTTGAAATTCTTGACTATTTGTTTGTTGGAGTCCCACGTTCTTCACCAGTGTTAGATTCCTTATGTCCAAATAAGTTCCACGATCAGCTTGTAAATAAGAATATTGTAATATAAAGAAAGGTTATCATGCTAAAGAAGATATAAAAATAAAATCGTATTTAATATTCTATTGATGTAAAATAAAACTACCAAGTGGAGTCCAAATATACTCCAACCGGCAATATACAGGCAATGCGAATTCATCAAAAATATTAGGAAAATTCAATGTAACTTCTTGAATATTCATAAAAATACACCAGTTGGTGACACGTTAAAATATAAACTAAATTTTATTTTCAAATTAATTTTTCCAACTCTGATAAATCATTATCCTACAAATTTGGTTACAGTTAAAAAAATATATTATCAAAGTTTAAGAACTGGCTAAATCCATTAGTATAGTGATAATTATATATATTAAAGTAAAATGATTATAAAATATAATTTTTAAGAAGTTTTTAAATTCACTCAATTATAGTGTACTTTTATAATCAGTATATCCAACTATTGTGAAAAAATACTAATCTGGAGTGTCCCTAGAAGTTTTCGATTTCTGAAATTGGAGGTGGTAAAAAAATGGATATGGACATTAGAAGAAAAATATCAATTACTCATAGAACTTAGTAGTTATTGTAATTTATAAGTTTGGTTAGATATCAATAATCTAAATTTACGACCCCATCCTCAAGAGCACACCCCCACTTCCGTTCGCCCTCTTGGCGTCGAATTATCCTCTTATTCTCTAGGTGGTGCTTACGTGTAGTACGTAAAAATCTTACCAATGGTATTTATGAATATAAAACTCAGCTATATAACCCCAACACATAAATGTTATTCCTGTGAACTGAACAAACGTTTTGAATAAAAGATCTGTAGACATTTTTAAAAAATGGGGAAATAAACTTATTTATAATAATTTTTTTAACGAGGTAAACGATTATGAAACAAACCAATCTGGCACGCCAAAGCCATAAAACTAGCTTAACTTTTCACATCCACCTTCTGTATGTACTATTTAATATTTAAATATAAGAGACTACACTTGTATACTTTATTAATACGTTATGTAATTACGTAGTTTTTTTCAAACACTTATAATGTACATTACATTAACAATAAGACCCACTCATTAATCATGATTTAATTATTAGAAGTTTATCTATTTATTAATTGAAATATGATTAATCACTCTAGAGCAATTAAAAAAATATTTTTACCCAAATATAGAAGTAATTATAAAAACTATACTACTGTCAGAATTGAGCAGATAAAAAGGACAATAATCACTTATTACAACGTAATGTCACTTATAAATTCCGGTTTCGAAATCGAGTTTAATCGGATATTCTATGTCGGTTAGCTGAGGTTTGAACTCCTCTTAGTAGGATCTTTTGTAATTACTTAAGTCTCGGTCTAGCCAACACACTCAACTAAATTAAGAACTCAGAGCTTTCTGACGTTCCACCTCTAGCAATACATTTTAAATCAAGTTCACGGAAAATTGAAATATCATTCTTAAAAACAATGTCAGAATTCATTTACAGATAAACCATAAAATAATTTATCTGAAACAGATTTGAGAAATCATTCCTCAAAATTATCGTAAATAATAAACAACTGTTCCTAATGATTACTCTCAGAACAGACGCAGGCTATCTTAATCATCTATCACGCTTACTGTAGTCCTTATAGAATGACTAAACAACTTAAATTATTTAAAAAATGTTAAGATTGCATTAGTTTTATTTTATTTTATATCCGAACTAATGATTCTCCGCTCACAACACAACAAAACAGGCTGAAAAGGCATTTCATCTAGGATTACATACCACTAGCATGAAAATATAAGACATCGATTGGAATAGTGGACTAATTTAAGTCTAGTTTTTTAATATTTTTATATAATCACTCTCAAGCACATCCAACTATTTTAAAATTTAAATTAATTATAATAAAGATATAAATGTTTTAAAAAAATGACAAATTACTTTAGCTTTCAACGCTTCATATAAAATATTCTTTATGATAATCTAGTAAACAAAACACCAATTAAAAAAAAATGAATATTTTCAAATGAATCAAGCTGGTTTTGTAATTCTATGCCTCAAATCAAATCCTCTTTCAATATAGTCTAAAATTTGTTGTTGAGTAATCAAATGTTTGATATAAATATGAACATTTTAGATTTCATGAGTGAAGCAAGTGAAGAGTGCGTAAGGAACTACAAACGAAGCTTTACAAGTACAACTATGTAAACTATTCCAAACGGAGCAGGTTGAATCATAGAAGTCAAATTATCTTTATTGGATGCAAGCACCGTGTTCCTGATTATGTGGCCATCTGAATTCGTCAATGGGTCATCCCTCAGTTATCAGTTACACTTTTAAGCACCAATGTTTCTTCACAATACTATGGCGAATAAAATGAAGCTTACTAAACCAAATACAAGGAGACGATGAGATCACATAAGAGGAAGTAAAGGAGAGATTGAAAAAGGCGTTTGGAGGGGAAATCTTGTGTTTCTTTAACACAATTTTGAAAGTATAGTTGGACAAGGAAACTGGATAAAGAGAAGGATTACCCAGAGAGCACACGTTCGTGGACTGCGCGCAAGAGATGATAAATGTTAGCACGAAGGAGGAGGAATCCCGAACGGATGCTGAAGAACCAGGGTGAATGCAGATAATTCGAGTAAGAGGTGGTATTAGATGTTTAGTAGACACTGAGAGCTCTAACACCAAGTACTGGAGTAACTGAAAGGCAGGAGAAGGGTGCTCCAGGTCCTGGTATGTCAATGTCACACAGTCACCCTGGGTGGGCCCTGTAGTGTGTAAAGGTAAGCAGGGATTAGCCTGTGTAGCTGGAGAGCTAGAAGGGATAGTTTGATAGTCCATTTGGTAGATAGGATGCCCGGAGAATACCAAATGGTTATAGGGTTCGATTTCTTAGAAAAGATAGGCGCAAGAATATAAAATTCCAAAGATGATTGAAATATTAGGAATTCCATGAAAATATTGATATAGTATTCCCTTACTATTGAGCTGCCAATAGATTGTAGAGGGCGCAGGAGTACGAGTAGGTATAATTAAACAGGCAGAGGACTGGCGGCAAAGAATCCTAATTGAGTATGACGATATCTTCTACAAGGAAAGAGAGGTTCTAGGAATAACAGGTAAGGCTTCACATGAAATTCCCTTGAAGCAGGATAGAGTCATGTATGTAAAACCCATCACCGAGGACTAAATGAAACACCCCAAGCTTTACAATGCAGGTGCTTCTGGTGGAGAATGAAGCAAAATACCATTGGTAGTTGTAGAATTTGCCTTAGCACAAAGTATGATCGTTATACACCCTGGACAAAGCAAGAAGAAACACCAACCGCGGCCGTATTGCTTAGTGATCAAGTAGATTCCTTCATGTGGATATAGTTTAAGTGGATAACGGCCATTGCCTTGTTCAGCAAGGTGGCTATGGCGTACTATGTGCGGGATAGATCTGAGGAGGCGGTACTAGCGGCCCTGTGAAAATGTTTTCAATTTTATGGAGTCCGTAATAGAATCGCATCCGACAACGGAAGAGAGTTAAATAATGCAACTATACGAGAGGAAATAGAACGCTAGATGTGACTTACTACCCCCTGGAAACCCAAAGAGCAGAGGAAAAATTGAACGCCTTCACAGTACGCTAAGCAATGATTCAAGGGTTTATCAAGCAGATAAATGGTTACTACCAGATGAAGCAATGACCCGAGTAATCGCAACCTACAATCATTCGGTCCATACAGACAGTCTTCGGACGACCTCTTCAAGAGAACCAGGGACAGATAGATACACTTTCTAGCTATCAAGACCTCCTAATGAGATTGCAGGTAAAAATTATTCTCAACAGCATATACAGCAAGAAGCATTCACAGTTATATCAAAATTGCAATTGGTTTGGTTATAAATATTTTAAGTCCTAAATAATTGAAGACTACAGGGGAAGAAAGCCTTAAATCAATGTTTTTTCCTCCCGATAATGAGATGATAATCGATGATTATAGATTTATTCATGCCGAACAGAGTTATGAAATCAATTCAGGGGAAAAATGGCTTCTTCTAAGCTTAAAACTGTGTTGAAAAAAAAAATCATAAGGAAAGAATAACTTGCTAGGTGTGGAACTGGGGAAAAACGGCTTACTTACCGACCCCTCTAAAAGGAACATGAAAACAAAATAACCGCATTACTTAAAATTTTATTGTACATCATTTTTATTAGCAGAACTAATTCTAGAGCACTTAATTATTTTAAATTTGCTGGTCAAGCACTAATTGCGTTCAAAAGAAAATTTTAGAATTATATTTTAAATATGGAGTGCTACTACTGTGAGTTTTTCCACAAAAACATAATATGTATAATGTGATATACTCTAATATCACATTTACCAGGTCGATTTTTACAGTTGTAAATATCATTAAATAAATAGAAAAAAAAATTTTAAACGTAAATAAATAAGAACATGGTATGCAATCGAAAGACTATAGGGTGATGTTTGCAGGCCGGGAGTTGAAGTGGAAGTACGCTAGGAGGGGCAGAGAAAAATGGGTTGTCCCTCCATTGGCTGACCTCATCATTTGTCAAAGTCTCTCAGCTCTACCTCCCGCTTTCTCCTAAGTCTGACCTGAATCATTGGCGATAGTCTGTTTACTCTGGCCCGTCAACTCCTCGGGCCGATTCTAGATGAAGGAGAGGCTAAAAGGGAATTTCAGGAATCTTTATTTGTCAAAGGGGATCACATCATAAAAAATGAAGAAGACAAAAAATAGAAGAAATCTGCCAGAAGGGAACGGAATACTATTAAAATCTGGCTAGTCAAGACTCATGTGAATAATTAAATAATACAACTAGGAACACCCTAAAAAGTTACTAAATGTATAATTGAAGAATCATAAATTTATTATTATATATGAACTAGTTTACAGAACTCTATAACACGTTCAGTTGAAAATATTATGCACATTTCTTCCAAGACTAGTTATTTTGTGAGAAAAAACATTATTTATCTTTTAATTGTGGCTTTATTAGATTATTGAGTATGCAATTTTTTTAAAAATATATTTACTGAAGTTGAATTAACTAAAAAAAAATGAATTAAAAATTGGAAAACTTACTCAACAGCCACCAAGCTATTTTCAAACTTTCAGTCATTTTGGGATTTAAAAAATAAATACATTGACTTCAAAGATTAATGTAATTTGCGCTAAGAACATGTAAGTTAATTGAATACGGCAATTAAGACTTATATTATGAGTTAAAACATAGTGAAAAAAAAGGAAAAAAAGGGCCTCCCATAATTCACTCCATGTGATTATATATATATTAAATGAGATAAACAATTATGATACAAACCAATCTGGTACACCAGATTCTTAAACCTCTTGGTTTACCCAGTCCGGTATCGAACAACGAAGAGAAAAAGTCGCTAACACCTATTTTCAGCAATTTAAAAACATTTCGTTTGTCAAAAATAAAATCAAATATTTTCACACGTCATATTTTCAATAGAAAATTTCATAATATTTGAAAAGATCATACATATTTACCACGCATGTATACTTTTTAGTAACACGCCAATAGTCAATATCCAATAATGAAATGACAAAGATTAAATAAGATGTGTAAAAATCTAAGTATTGTGAAACCCATTGGTACTTTAATTGTTATAGAATAGGCGTCAAAAATCTACGTTAAAATTTGATGATAAAAGATAATAAGACTCTAGAACAACAGACTCTTAAAGATAAGATAGAGAGCAATTAAAAATAATTAAATCTAAATTTCAGACCTTTGGTTTCTAAGGACCCCAAAGTGGTTATACTAGGAACTCGAGAGCGATTGTAAAAAGTTAAAAACATTCTTAACACTGATTTGCAAAGCAATGTTTATTTTATTTTTTTTTTTTTTTCGTTACGTTTACTAACAGTCAAATGCCAGAGTTACTTAAAAAAAATGATTCAATAAAAAAAATAGAATATGTTCGGACTTATAAACTTTTTTTATTAAATATTTAACTTAAAATACATTTCCGGTTGCAATATCAGCTACTGCATTCGAGAGCACTGACAAAACCACATTAAATAAAGCCGTGGTTGTACAGATAATCCAGATAATGGGGCCTCATTGTGCATTTAAAACCCCTTTAATATCATAATGTGGAAGTCTGCTCTTCAATGTACTGTGCAACCATTACAGTGTTTAAGAAGGAAGAGGAATACACACAAAAGTTGTTGTTTCAAGCTCTAAGTGCGACCTAAATGGTTATTGTACAGAATATTTATTAAATTTCAATTACAATATTTACAATAAATTCAAATTTATTGGGAATACTTTTTTTTTAGGTCTATTCTATATACCGAAATTTATGTTTAAAGGAAAAAATAAGTGCTAAACCAATGATTTGATGAGAGTAACTATCATTAAATCTAGGTAACCAGGAAATTCTTGTAAATATAATCCTAGTTTAACCACTGTATATCTAATAGCCCAGGACGTGGTATTTCCGTACTCAGCGGAATTTCCGAGGAGGGAGTCATTTTCTTCATTTGTATTTTCGTAGATGACAAATATATTAATACGAAAATCGGAATTGGTAGCTTTATTATGGTCAAAATATACAATTAAAAACATTTTTTTTCTGTTTTCAGAAAATTTTTCTTTGATCCAAAAAAGTTACAATCAAAAGTTCTTCAACTGTAAATTACCTACAAGAAAGGTCGAGTTACTTAGTTGAGTTAATTTTAAGCTAAAGCCAGTGATAATAGGTGTCCTGCAAAAAACAGGTTATGTATGCACAATTATTGTTCTGCTGATTATTTAGTTATATCACAAAATTATAATAATTGGAAAAAAATAGCGAAATTGATCCATTATTTTTAGTTTTCACTTGTAATTTTAAAGACATGTGTGGTAGTGAAAAAAATTACTAGTATCTGTTTTATAAATAAAAATATTACAAGTTATTAAATTTTCCATAATTCCCGGCCAATCCTAGCTTCATATTATTGGTAAAATAACTCCCAACACACAGCATTAGTTATTTTATCAAAAGCGAGATTTCAAATATTGTGGCAAATATAAGGAACCAATACAGATCCTTTTTTAAGTATAGTGAATTTTGATTTAGATCTTAATAATGCTAATTACCAGATCATCATATTCGGAACCAACGATTAAAAAATAAAATGATAATTGTCCACTCAACTTTTTTAAAGCGATCAACCATGTCTATTGTAATCTACTTTGTAAATGACCCTAGTGGTTGAAACAATTAAATACATTTTTTAAACAAAAAACCAATCAACCTACAAAAAGGGCAGCCGATTAAATAAACCTTGTTTTTCCAACAATAAAGATTTGTTATGTTAATAACTTTTTTATTTATATAAAGTAATTTTGAAGCCGGAGTTTAATATTAATAAAATTATGAAGTCTTACATGATATGAAACGGGTGAGGGGGGAGGTAAAAAGCCAAGATAACAGAGCACAGGATCAGAAAAGCATAGGCTCAAACTTCATCGACCAGTGATCGCTAATGAAACTGTGACGTAATACAGATGAATTTAAAAGGAGTTAGTGCTTGTTTGATGAGAGGTGGTGCGGGCATAGTGTGGAAATTAGATGAAAGGCAGGAGTGGAATGAATAGGAGAGGATGCAGAAAGTCCTGATAATGGAAAGATGGGGGGCTTTATCGACGCTTCAGGGGTTTATCAAGGGGACAAGAGGTAGTGGGAATTTGGTTTGTCTCGGATAATCTCATCAAGGTGGCTATCAAAACTGAAAACTGTTCCCAGATTTAATTTCGTTATCCTTGGGAGAGAGGAGAGTGGATGTTTGGAATCAGGAAAGTTGGAAATTAGCTTCAACCGGCGAAGATGAAAACTATTTTAATTGAGAAATTCATATCCTGATACATTTAATAATAACAGATTACTTCTTATTGCGTAGCAAATACTGTCACCAAATGT
>NW_027114133.1:263358-266186 GCF_000696795.3 Halyomorpha halys
CTGCTGAAGTCCTCCACTTAGGACCTATACAACCCTCTGAGTGGGAATGTCAAGTTGTTAACAAGGGGTCTCTGTTAAATAAATATTGACTGACCCAGGTAAGGATAAAACCCACGATCTTCTGAAATAAGCGCTCTGGACCCTTGCCCAAGTTTGCTCAGCTATCAAATCCTCTATTCAGGTATTTGTCATTTCTTATCGTTTATAGTATATTATTCTTCATTATGCCTATAATTTACTAAAAATGTCAAAATTTTGATGAAGCATACAGCAAAGCCTATCAAAACACTTAACTAAGTTATCTAGCTCATAGCGTGAACCTATAATGGTAATGGATAGTTTAATTTACTGAAATTAAATTAGTTTCAATTTCCAACTAAGATATTTTTTCATCATGCGAGCTTTCTAAAGCAGAAATGTTAAATTGAGTGGAAAATTAATAATATAGTGCCGATTATTCAAAGGAACGGTATTTATTTACTTATTTATTTTTTTATTTTACGTACAATGGCTCATTTAGATGATGAATGAACAACCGTGTATCAAGTCGAGGGGAAGACATTGAAACTAATTATTTCAAATATATTTAGCCTGACCAACTGTGCTTATGAATTTGCTATTTTTCAGCAGAAGGCTCTACTAGTTAATAGGTTTTATAGTTCAAATTACACACTGTTATTCCAAGAAATTTTTAAAACAATTTGAGCTCAAAATATTGGAAAAAATACTGAACCTAATATGTTTAGTTGCTCCGTTTTTACATGTACAAGGCTTTTTTGAGTGAATAGATCTATAGATTTCCAATTTTCATATCTTGAATTATTAAGCGAGATCCTATAAATGTTTTTGGACGATTTGAGCTCAAAATTAATGGTTCTAAAGGGTTTAGTTTGTACGCTGGTAAGTACTCAAAAATTGTTTAGAGCTAACGCCTCAACCATAAGTTTGATGGCTCGAATTACTCAGTGATATTTCATGAATAATTTGATTTTTTTAAATTATGATTTAACAATCTTGAATTTTTTTTTCCCCTTTGGAACGTACCGGACCTGTGCTTTAAAGCCCTAAACTCAATCGTTTTTGAAATAAAATACGGATTAGGCACGGGTTAAATCTCATTCCAATTGATTTTATAGATTAGATATCAAATATGAGAGTTTTCGCAGGAGTAAAGTAGTATTATAATACTATCGCAATAATATATGGCCATTTATATATGAATTTAATGTAATACTGGAGTTTATTTTATATTAATATAATTATTAATAATAGTATTACCTACTTATATTATTACTATTAAAATATTAAATGTGATATTAATATAACTTTGTAATACTTATTCCTTTCTACACCATTGTTACGTTGTTTTGAATTAAAACTAATAAATAAATGTGATTATTTGAAAATAACTAGTGGTTAATGATTGGTGCCCATTATCACGGTAACCTGATAACAGTGAGCAGCGAGACAGTAAGATGCCCCCTCGGTGTATATTCTAGACGCTCCAGTTATTGCCAGTCGTGGGTTGATTAGTGATTACTCATGTAAACAACAATTAGCATACCGGTGACGGTCGGCTGAGATCCTTCCGTATCACTTTTATGCACACAACGTTTTACATTCGGCAAGAGAAACAGTTCTATGATTTTAGACTTTGACGTTTTCGATACAACATTATTTAATCAACCAAATCTACTTCATGTAAATTAAAAATTAAAAAAAAAAACAATTCTTATTTACAGAACAGCTAAACTACTACAGAAAGGGGATGAGAAAGTGAAATATAGAAACTTGTAACCTATGTTCGTAATCAGCCAACTATAAAAAAATGAGGAATAAAATCTGCTCAAACCCTTTCTAATGACCATTTTGAAAACTTGAAATCTATTTCTCCTAAAACTCAATTCTTTAGAAATAGTGTGCGGTCAGATCAGTCATCAGCTATCCCTAGCATTAAAGAGGAAAGAATCTATTTTCTTAATCCTTAGTGGGTATCTTTATCATAGAACTACTATAAATACATTAGGGATAAATCACCTACCGCTTTCAAAAACTGTGAACAATAAATACTTTAAAGTTTTTTTTTTTATAATTTTGATAATAAAAAAAGTTTATACATTTCATTTCATACTGATTGCTTAAACATTCATTAAGTATAAATTCAATAAACAAATACCAAGTTTAAGAGGCTCATAATTATTTCTTACGACAAACATAAGCTCAATGAACCGTGTCACACTTGATTTTTATTGGTTTAGTACAAGTTTTTCCACTTTATTGTTTAGTAATTTTACATTATGCCATATAAATTTAGACAAAGGTTATAGAGATCAGAAAGCACACCATATTCACAAAGTTATAAATTAACTTATGATAAAATAATAAATAGAAACAAAATTAAACTTAAAACAAAGAACATGTTAGACAAGTTCATCTCTATATAAAATATCTACATTCAACTGCGAACCGAGGTTGTCCCTCTCCATTTGAAGAAAACAGGAGAAATCCAGGAGTTCTCGGCGCTTGCTTCGTTGATACTGAATTTCACAATTGCTAGAATTCTAATATAATTATTAATAATAGGTCTCTGGGACCTATCCGTTTTCACCATAAGAGAGGATTTTAGTGATGGGTGATGTTAGATAGGGATCTAATACAAATTCTTTAAAGGTATATGAACCTGAAGCATCCTCTAAAACATAACTATATAACCAATCGATTAAATGAAATATATTTCCTACATTTCTTAAAAGCTGTTAAAAATTTTTAAGCGGTAGATTAGATCAACCTTTAATCAGGGAGATATATTCTTAAAACTAGTCCGAAAT
>NW_027114133.1:267426-269499 GCF_000696795.3 Halyomorpha halys
TATATGAAACTGACCCATTCTAATGAAACAAAAAAAATGAGAATGAAAATGAACCTTACACAAAAAAGTAGTAAGTATTATGTCTTAAGAAGTAAGTTATGCTATGTAAATGCGCCATTAAGTAGCAACAGCACTTCTGCAGTCGGTTGAGTTAGATAGTACCTACAATTTCCAAACAAAACCATTCCTCGAGTGTTAATTAGCCTTCTCTGTAGCAAAGATAGCTTAGGTTTACAGTCAGTTGGATCAATTGGAAGCGATTAACTGCAACTCTTGTCGCTGACACTAGTTTGTGGCTGACTTAAGCCTCACTTCAGAGGTCTCTCAGTTATGGAAATCAAGAGTTATCTTGATACACTTGCATTCAGGTAAATAGATGGATTATTCAACTTCAGTTCTTCTTCTGAATTGTATACTCCTTTAATTAATTCTTCACAACGATAGATAGAAAAACTTGTTTTTCATAAAGAAAATGAAAACAAAATATGTATGTAAAACAGAACATTTTCAACCGTGTCTTATATTTTAGACGTCAAGAAACAAATTTCTGTTTTTGCCTGATCATACTAAAAAAAAAATAAACAACTACTTTAGCTTATCCAATTTTTATAAAATTTTCGGAGAATATGTAGGTTGTTTCAAGACGGTTCCAAGTTTATTTTATCAATCATTCTAATCTAACTTTTTGTTACAAAAGTAAAAACGAGATCTATCTTCGAGAGAGATTTTATTGTTCTTGATTATTGAATAAACAAAATAATATTCATATAAATACGAAATTATTACAAAATAATATTTTTATTAAAGAGACAAAAACAAAAACTATACAATTAAAAATCTTTATGAAACTATTGAATATACAAAATTATATTCGTATAAGTATGAATTAATTACAAAATAACATTATTCCTCAAAAATTAAAAAGAGGAAAATTATATAATTCAGAATATTCATGAAGCTATTGAATAAACATAAAAAATATTCTAATAAATACAAATTAATATCAAAATAACATTTTTTCTCAAAAATTAAATAAAGGAAAATTATATAATTTAAAATATTTATGAAAATATTGACAGCACAAAGCTCACTTTCAAATCCAAAATAAATCTTCATCGGCAACATCATTGGTAAATAAGATCAATCTTCATTTATCCATTAATTGTTTATAATACATATTTTTAAAACCCGAGTGAGATTGTATGAATTTGATTTTTTTTTTTTTTTGCTATAAACGAATTCCGCTAATTAAAAACGATTTACTATATCGAAATGTTTGATGGACTGGAATAAGAAATTGACTGTTATTTTTTTTAACTATACGATTTAGAGGAGGATTTTTTTTTTAAAGGTATCGTATAGGTAATTGAGAGTTTTATCTTTAAAAAGTTGGCACAGGAAACTACCCAACATTTATTTTCTTCTTTCAGGAAGTTTAAGCCAACAAAGGTCATCTAAGAACATTGTTACATGCTCATTAATCGGGGACATCGAAAATGATCCTAGCACACGCATTAAATACCCTCTGAAGAATTGAAATGTCTTTGTCCTGCATATCTGTAAATAATAGACGACAATAATAAACATGTGGTACCATTAATGTGCCATGTACCGGGTCTTCAGAGGTTTTAAGGCTGGACAGGGGTTCCCACGACAGCATTATATTTATTTATTCATATATTTGTGAATTTATATTTATATATTTATGTATCTAATATATCTATACATAATAATATATTTATGTATCTGTATTATGTATCTCTATCTGTCTCCTGATAGGAACCGACTGAAAAGGTATGCAATATATTTAACTCAAGCACTAGATACTATAGACCCCCTCGTTGTGGCATGCTAGATATGAATATCTCTAATGAATCATTGGAGTTCTTCTCCTACGGTATCATGTTTATCAATTTACTATGCTATTATTATGAGGTGGAATGCAGGGATTCTTAATTATAAAATAAAGTCTTGGTTACATTGGTTTATATTTACAATTCTATATATACATGAGCATGAATAATATTGTGAGAGAGCATGGTAGATTTATTTGCTTAAACTTTAATTATTATA